>NW_010298819.1:29142-43415 GCF_000700745.2 Antrostomus carolinensis | reverse complement strand
CTTATCTCTTTAAAGGCATGCTGGCTGAGAAAGGGATTGTACCACCTGCCACTTCAGTGCCTCACAGGAGTTTTGGGGCACATTCCCCAGTCCCAAGAAGGGACAGGCATGCCTCTTGTCACTTTACCTACAGGGTAAAGGGTGTGACTTGAAAGACAGCAGAACAGGAGAATAACTATAAAACAGAGAGAAGAGGTGAAAGATAAAGGAGATATACGAGTAGGTGAAATATTTCAAGTAGTTTCATGATTTGTGTGACTCATAGCTGGAAAGGCTGAAGTTGCCTCTTAATTCAACCCCCAGTTTTCTCTTGATGGCCTGTGAACCTCTTCACTTCAGCATCTGACCCTTTCCCCCTGCACTGCACTAACAGCTCTCTGTCCCTCTGCCCTCAGCCCCAGTTCCAGGCTTCAAAACTTGAGGCATCTTCAAATGGCTGTTCAGCCTGTGTCCTGCCCACAATTCATCCAGGGAATGTGGACATGGTCCCTGCTATTGACTCTTCAGCACTCAGAGATGAGAGAGCTCAGGAGCTCCCTGAGCCACCGGATTTCTTGCTGCCATTGTTTGAACCAGAATTATGTCACTGGTCAGAGGGTGGGGGAAAGAAGGTGAGCAGAGAGGTGTTTGTAATCCCAAATGAATCTCTTTTTGTATTTCCTTCAGTAATTTGGTCCTCTGTAAGACTCACTGGGCCATGATGACAAGGGCAAAACTAATGTAAATACAGCCAAAAGCATTGCTTGGTGCGTAGCAAAACTTTTGGTTTAATACAAACCCAAGGTAACTGTGGTAACTGTGATTTGCCAGAGCTAATGAACCTGACTCAGTTCTTCAGTTTGATTTGTCTTTTTAACATACTTGGAAGGAGGGGACCTTGTGACCCCTCAGGGAAATTAAAACTCTTAAAGCTTTCATGTCTGGGCTTTTCTGTCAGAACAATGTTGTCATTGAGCTATTGCTCTTTCTCTTACAGGCCAAAATTAAACTCCAAAGCCAATAAGATCCTCAGTGGAGTTTGTTCAGTATTTTTTTTTTTTTAACTAAACACAGAAATCTCAAAATGGCAAATCAATATCTTTTAATTAAAAATTAAAAAAATAAACACATAAATGAACCCATGTAATCAGAAGTTTTTCTGACAGCTGCAACCAAAATTCAAGTTCACTTCCCCAGGCACATGAGCGTATGTGTGATTTTTTAAGAAATGTCCAATGTGAGAAGCTTTACATACATTTACAGAAGAGATTGTGTAAGAGATTTTGAAAGAGACAAATGGCAATTAGGTGCTAAATTCTCAACAAAAGTCAATGGAAAATCTCCCCTGGGTGATTGATGGTTAATCTCCATATTTATCTTTTCTTCCTTAGCTGTTGAATTGCATATTTCTGTTTAAATTAATGTTTTCTGTTTGAATTCATATTTTATGTTTCTTTTCCAAATATGTAAGTGTGAGGATTCTTTAGCCAGATTTTGTAGAAACTGAGTTTAAGACACTGCACTACCTCTTTGTATGTCTGAGACCCCTCTGAATCTTCAAACATTTAAGCTCATCAAGCACATTTGACAGAGGTATGGAAATCCAAAAACTAAATCCTTAAAAGTATTCTGAAAATAGGCTGCCAGTTAAGAGCTGCAGTTAATGCTTCACTGAGGTAAAAAGTTCAGCATTTCATATGAGACCTTAGAAAATCCAGATAGGGTCTCAACCTCAAGACACAAATCCATAGAAAATCAGGTTTCATTGATCCCCCTGCTCACAGAACCACTACAGAACTGTGAGATATTTATATATATACATTTCTATAGTGTATACAACCCTACAGTGTCCACTCAGCTTTCATACGTGCAAGCTACAGTAATGTAACAGTAATAACTTTCTCATATGATTGTATTATCACCTGCAAAAAGAGATATTTCCATGTATGTGCACACATATATGCAAGGTCACCTTTTGTTTTAAGTACAGTGTCAGTATCTCTCACTGCTTCCATGTGAACAGACCTTAGCCCCGCATAATCCCTTTGATGAAGGGAAAATACAAAACCACATGCCAAATATTTTGAGTTTTCAGCATAAACCTGGATCCATGTTGACAAGCTTTTCCCAGGGATAGTAACATCAGTAAAATGTTTTCATTCCAAGTTCTTGAGAGGTTGGAAAAATCAACAAAGGAATAGCATGAGACCGATTGCCAGAAATAATATTACAATTTCAAACATAAAACCATCTCACAACATCTTGTGAGGAATGAAATGCTTTAAAACATTTTCTTTAATTTGGTTTGTTTGTGTTGTGTTCTGTTTTTTGTTTGGTTTTAAATGTGCCTTAACAAGAGCACTGCAGCTGTTGAACAGAAACAGCAAGGCAGATGACTGCAAGAGAAAATTGCATCCAGTGGAGGTTCAGAAGAGAATCTCCACTGTATAAGGGATGGTGTAGGCTTGCTCAGTGACCAGATACATTCCTCTGGTTTTGTTAAGGATACCATTTCCTCCTGGCAGAAGTACAGCCAGACTAGCACCAGGGGAGATAATAGGGCTGTGGACAAATCCAGGTGGCTTTCTGATTTCCCTTTGAGCAGTGGTAGAGCAGGGAGGGCTCACTCCAGCAAGTCTGCTGGCACAAGCCAAAGGCCAGGGAAGGATATTGTCTTCCACATCTGTCAGTGTGGGAAGACCAAGTGCTCTTGCATGAGCATGTGCCCACGGCCTAGTAAAAGGCTTTTGAATGGACCCACACAAGGGCATTTTCAGCTCTGTGTCCAGAGTTACGGCTTGATGAGCCCTCAAGTCTCACTCCAACAGCCCTCGTGGGATTCCTTACTGTTCAGTTGTCCTGTGGGACAGCTGTTCAAAGGGGCTGTGGGAAAACATGATCAAAGCAATCTTGTCATTAGTTTAGTGATGACCTATTCAAGGAAGTAGTAGACAGCAGGGACAGGGGCAGGGAAGGAGAGGTGGCTGACCAAAACAGCTGCCCCTGTGCTGAGATATCCAGCACACCTGAAAAAAAGAAGACATTGGCTGTGTCCTGCCTATTCCAATCAATTCTCCATTCAGCTACCTCTAACTGCTTACAAACCCCCCTGGAGACTTCTGAAAGGCAATAGGAGTTGGGGAGTTAAAGAAATGGGGAGAGCAAACCAGTTTGGCCTAGGATGTAAACTGATGGGTCCAGTTGAGACCACCCATGGAAGATTATGGATGTTGGCTTGTAAAGAGGGGTGGGTTTCAGTGAGAACCTCAGCTACAGAGGCTGAAAATGTTTATGATTTTTGATCTTGATAGGTGTATTTCTACATGAGAACAGCTCTGGGGAGTGCATGCGTTTAGCCGTCTGAAATGTGTTTAGGTTACCTGGGAGCACCTAGAACTGTAAAACAAGAAGACACCTATGGTCCAGTCCCCTGACAAGCCATATCAGCAACTGTGCAAAACCTGCCAGAGGAGAGTCACAGTAAACATACGGCATTTTTCTGGACCTATGCATGAGAAAGACATAAGATGAATTTTCCTTGCTGATGAGAAAAAAATTCCCTCTGAAGCCCTGGAAAAACACCTTTTCTGCACTCTGCCTGCAAGACATTTACAGTGTTTTCTGTGACTTGGATACACTACCATTGTAAACAATGTTCCAACTGTAACTGTAATTAAATAAAGTTATAAAGTCCTATAAAGGTTAAGCTATTTCTAACAAAACACCAAACCAAATTAATCTAATTAAAAAGCTGATATCGAACATATTAACTTATGGACAAGTGATTCCTAAACTATCTAATGATGTATTAAGCTAACAGCCCGAACAGCAGCATGTATCAAAGGAAATTTAAGACAGACATTTTGCCAAGTAGAGGACTTGGCTAAACTAATACATTTGTAGCTGAGACTAATTTTTGAATTAGAGCTTCAATAATACTCTTATGGCAGCCTGCCTAGACTGTTGTGGTTAGACAATAGCAATTCTTACATTTTATTCCAGTATTTTTATTCATTTGCAACACAATTTGTGAAGAATATAACTTGAAAGCCAACCCAGCATCCCACATCACAATTAACAGTCAAACCTTTAAGATAATTATTAAGACATACATTATCCCAAGCTTATATGTGACTGCCTCAACACAGTCAGATGTTTACAGATAGACACTTATTTCTAAACATAGTCCTCAGCAGCAATTCTAAAAAAACCCTAACAAACATTAAAGAAGAAAACAGAAAGATATTTAATTACATATTTGATTTTTTTGCTTCCCAACTCTTGCCAAACTGCATTTGTCTCAGGGAGACTGATTTGCTGTTTAATTAAGACCTAGGTAGCCTTCTGGTAATAATAAACTAATGGACTAGTAAGCTACTCTTACTGGCTTGCAGTGACTCAATTTCTAGTATTGTTTGATTCTTCTGAGTTAGAAAAGGAGGGACTAAATACCTGTTGTGAATCTTTTAAAGGTTCAAGTGTCTCCCTTCCCACAGTTTTTCAATAAGCTAATAAAAGACACCTGGGAAAAAAAGGAATGTAAGTGGCTGGAGAAGCCTGATAAAAATATGAAGACATATGTTGAGTCCCTCCAAGCTTATATTAGACCTGTATAGCAACCAAGAACATCTTCCTATCAGCCTTCACTGAAGCTGACAGTTGGTAAGTACTGATCACTGTTTAAGTAATTCACGAATGATTCTATTTTGGCAAGCGAGAATGCTATCTGAATGGGAAGTTAGTAAAACTAAGTGGGTCATGTAAAATCAGACAATTTGTCCTGTGAGCTCCACTGACAAAGCTGAGCCAAACTGAAGAACGGCTGAGAACTTCTTATTCTGTTTGAGAAGCACATTGGATCCCATTAAAGACCAAATAAATGCATTTCAAAATGGAGAAAAATGAAATGGATCCAGTTCCTCATATTGATTCTTCACCTTTGGGTTTTGTCTATCTGCACTGTATCTACATGTGAACTGATCAACCAGGCTCCCTTTCTTGTCCATGGAGAGGAACGGGATTTTGTAGGTTTGGATTCAGACACTGTGTTTTGGATGAAGCATGTCTTACAAACGACATTTTCTCTGACTATAAAGTGAATTAAGGCAAGCAGCTCAAATCTAGGCAGCTGCACTGCAGACACCTACATTATGCACTGGGTTTTGATTCACACTTCCATAAAATGTGTGTAAAATGTAACTAAGCCAGGAGGGAACACTTACGTTATTCTTGGCAATGCAGATTGATCACGTACAGTACAAGAAATTTAAAAAGTGGACTTCACAAGCCTGCTTGTGAAGAATTCAGTTCTTACCAAAAGCTGCACAGATTTTTGTCAAGAGCAGAACCCATCTATATTGCTGGTTTATTTATTTTTTTTTCTTTGCAAAGTCCAAAATCCACTGACAATAATTTCCTGTCACTGGGTGCTTCGTAATACAAATCCATATGCACATAAGTCTGTTACATCTAACAAGAGTTGCATTGATTTCATACACATTGTATAGTACCTGTGATTGGTAGTTTATCAGTATGTCAGTTGTTGGCTTGTTTATGCCAAAAAAAAAAAAAAAAAAAAAAAAAAAGTCTGAATTGGCCAAAGTTAACAAACCTCTCAGGTAAACGTATACCATACATGCCCTTCACATGCCTTATCTTGGATATCAACTACATACCTTAATTAAATAAACAGGGTTTATCTTTTGTTACATCACAACAAAATGGTACCTACTTGCCTGTAAAACTACTTGGTAGTATCTGCAAGCCAGACTCCATGTCTGAAACCATCGTCCTACCCAAGTTATAGGGAAAACTCTAACTTTAAGGCAAGCTATATACAAACAGGCCATCTGTTGTTTGACCTGTTCGCTGGAGGCTGTGTTGCTATGGATGAATAAATGGCGCTTAGTCTGAGGACACAGTTTGGACTCACTGTTTCCCAGCTGGTAGGTACAATGGAGGAGAGGAGCAGGGAAGGAAGGAGGAGTAAAATCACGTTTGCAATCTGCCACAGCCTTCAGCGGGCATAAAAGAAATCACTGATATTTTGAAGATAGTGAAATAATTTAGACAGTTCATCCAGTTTCAACAACACTGGTGAGACTGCTGGAGTAAAACTGCCAAATTCTTCCTTCTTTCTGTCACATATTTCTGGCCATACAGCTAGTCAGATGCTGTTTGCCAGCCCAGCTATCAAGATTATGGACATTACAGCCATCATTTCATTAGGACACCAGCCGTAAGTCCAGAGCCTCTGACTTGTCCACAAAGACTCAACAACCACTCAGGTTTGCTAAAATGCAAATGCCTTCTTCCCCCAGAGGGGCTTGTGGGACACTACCATGGACACCACTGACAATCAGCACGCTGGCTACCGTATGGCTTTGTCTTCCTACCATCTACATATGCCTCCCTAGCTTTCTGGGATTCATGTATTCCCCTGTCAGAGGCATGAAACATGAGTGCCAAGTGGCAGAAAATAAAAGCTGAGGCTGTCCCACACTCCCACAAAACCTTCCTGCCCATCTCGCTCCACTGATGCTGCCAAATCTCACCCAAGCCTTCCTGTAATACACAGATAATTTAATCAGTTCTGAACAGGTAGATCTTATAATCAAACAAGCATTAGAAATGCAAGGGACCATAAAAGGATACCACCATACCCAGCAGTCTGTCAAGGCTCCCAGTGCCTGTTACCTTCAACCAGCACAAAGTGTTACATGCTGAGAGGAAGGCATGAACCAAGAACTTTGAATACAACAGGAGCTTTTCCTCCACCATGGTAAGCAGGTGCCACTTGACAGAAAGAGCTGACATAGAACCCCCAGGAGAAGACTCTCTGCTTCAAAGACTCAATTTGACAAGCAAAGTGTCCTGGGTTAAGGGGTAACAGTCTGCTATTGACGATGGTCAATCCTTCTCCATTCTACTCTAGCAAGCTCACAAATGAAATAACCAAAGATGAAGTGTAGCCTTGTATAACTGAAGCTTAATGTCTATATTCAGATCCAGGACTTGGATGGGAAATCATTTAATAGATGCAAAATCTATAGTCAGTGGATAGAGAGTAAACATCCTTTCGCACTCTCCTGGAACTGCCTAAAGCATTTGGTGCTGTCTCAGAGACTCAGTTCCTCTTCCTGAGAAAAAAGGCAAGGTTCAGGGTAACAATCTGAAATGGTCTGAGCTCTTTCTGCAGTGGGGCGCTCAAAAAGTATGGGAGAAAACAGCTTTATCACAAATTTTCACACAGTTTTTCTTCAACATCTACAAGCAATCACTAGATACAGCAGTTGGAAAACCAGGACTTAAGTTCCTGCAAGACTTGGTACTTGGAAAGTCACTTGCATTCTCTTTCTGAAATCAAGACCTCGTACAGCATCATCTATCAACTCTTCCTAGCTGGCTAGGAAACTTGTCTCTGGTAGATAATAATCTGGTTTTAGTAAGTCATGCCTTGATCATCCATCATCTGACTATAGCATGAAGTATATGTTGTTGGGAAACCACAATTACTGTAAAATATTGCCAGGTATCTTCTCAGAAATGCAGGCTATTACAATCATACCAAACTTTGCTACCACAAGAAGCCACCCTGTTGTACACAATTCCCCTCAGGAGGAACACGCCGTAAAGCACACCATGGACCTGACTCAATTTGCAGACCGCATTATGAGAATGCACAATAGACTTGCAGCATAAGAACCCCACACAAGCAGGGGAAAATATATATATTTACAAACATCCACGCTCAGCTGAAAAAATGCAAGTGATGACAAATTGAAATTACTTTTGAAATTGATTCCAACACTTAATTGCACTCACAGTTGAAACTTTGCTTTTTAGAGAGATATTTATAGCAAGTATTTTAGTCATCTAATTAAAATGTGATTCAGAACATGTAAGCCTGAGAGCCCAACTTCCCTGCATGTCCAAAGGGAAAGATATAGATGCTGGCTCATGGCTCAGAGCACCTAAACAGATGCATAGAATCAGACAGTGTGAATATCTATCTTTGCTTTTGTTAGTTTAAGATAACCTAAAGCCATGTTCCAGTTCAGGTTTGTCACCTTCACATAATTACTTTTGAAATGTTGAAGCAGAGCAAATCTCTTTGTGGATGTATTGAGAACCGTAATACTGCAACACGCCATCAGCAGCACAGCTGGAACTTCAGCCCACACTTCTGCGCCTTGCTGGCTTGGGATAGGCTTAAGTACGTACTTATGCCCTGCTCAATGGGGCCTGTACAAACAGATTTCAGCTGTTATAACAATGCTTTTGTCTCTGGCATGCATCGTGCAAGGGATTCCAGCTTCTCCAGTTTCCTGAATATTGCTCGTTTCCTGGAACATTTGGAAGCATCACAATCAGCGTCCCCATTTCTCTGCCAACCTGTCTTCCAGGGCAAAGGGTTCAAGCGGCTTCATTTGATTAACTTTTACCAGAGTTTCTCTTTTATTTCTGATAATGTGTAAACAAATAACTAGGAGTGCTAGATAAAAACAAGTACCCCCTCCATGCTTCATTTCTTCTCTGCTGTCCCATGGCAAAACTTAGTGTTACAAAAGATTTCCCTCACGTTCACCACGCACTGACTTCAGTGGCTACTCTTTAAGTCATCAAACTCAGTCTGTATCCTTCTTAGTAGCCATTTTTCCAGCATATCCAATGCTGTACAACTTTGGGGCAACTCTACAGGCTCCTCTCCAGGAATGCAATGCTGCCCTCATAGCAGCACAACGCTGGTGTAGGCAGGGGGCCAGGAGGTGTTCAAAAGCTGCTGTCCCCTCATGCCCCACCCTTGTCATTCTCCTGTTTTATTCCAGCATGAGGCTCAGGAGAAGAAACAAGAGACTGGACAGAACTACTCAGAAGCAGAACAGGCCCTCAGGGTCATCATGGGTAGACTACTTGATTTTCTTCTGTATCAATGACAACACGACTACTTCAGTTTCATATCTCACCGACAAAATAAGGAGCAGAACAATGTGGGGCTGCCTTGACTTTCTGAATGATTGAGCATATGTTCTCTCTCTGCTCCCAGGTGGCGTAAAGCACAATCACTGTCTTTTCTTGATGGTGTTTTGCTTTCTGAAGGATTGAATTCTACATCCTGGCTTTCAAAAATCCAGTTCACAGTGTTCTGCATTTGCCTGCTCTAGTGACTATAATAGTAGTAAAATGTAGTAAAATAGTAGTAAAATGCCAGCATGGGAGTCAGTGCAGGGTGACTACTGCAGTTTTTTACACTTAGGCATGCAGAAGGCTTTGGTCAATATAGGAAATAGTTTTTTAACCCCTTCACATTCACTTTCTTGCTGGAGAAGTGGTATTTCTAAATCATTGAGCAGTCTACCGATTACTGCCACTATAAACTGCCTACAGAATATATAAACACCCTGCCTTTTATATATGCATCAACTTGGTTTATGCCATTGGCATCAGTTAATGTCCATTATAAGCATATTTTTTTAAAAGGCTGTTCAGTGCAAAGCTTTATCTAAGCAATGGTACAGAGGCACTAGGTTAAAAACAACTGATTTCCCATGGCATAGGCAGTCTGTCAGCTGAATAGCAACAATTGACCATGTGGATGTTCTTAGCACGCCCCCACTTGCAAAGTAAAATGTGTCAGTTTAAATCACCATGAAGGCGCCCGCACCATTAAACAGACAATAGCATGCAATGTGGCTGTTACAGTCCTCACTGCATCTTAGGACAGGCTTAACTGTGACCTTGGTATAGCTTGGAAGCTTCCTCTGTTACATGACAGGCAACAAAGAGACAGAGGAACCATTCATTATTATCAGATCATGGAACAGAAAAAACCAGGATCAAGAATTACCCATCAATGCTACTTGGAGCAAAGAGGTATAGGATACCTCCACCACCTTGTGGGCTGGTCAAAACAGTGAAACCTCACCATGTCATGAATTGTGAATCTTGGAAGCATGTGGTCCACCTGAGTTCTCAGCAGTTTCAGAAACTTATAAAGCTATCTGAAACAGAAAACTGACATTTCAAAAGCTCCCATGAAACACCATTTTTTTTAAATTTTGGGGGTTTAAGTATAAAATTGTTTCATTTTGACTGCACAAGCTGTTTATCAAACAAATACACTGTGATTTTATATTACAATAATTTTGCTACTGTTCCTAGCATCCTTTAATACAATGCAAAACAATGCTTACTTGCTCACGTAGTGAAGCAGGTTATTTGATATTATTGAAAAATCTGCCTAATATTGATTAAAAAAAACAAAGCCAGGCAATTCTTTTCAACCTGATCAAAAGTTATAGCAAAATCCAAAGGTTTCTGTGAAAATTTTTCATTTGAAAAAAAAGATGTACTGCTGCAGGGAAAATGTCTCCTTCCTTAGTCAAATAGTGAAACTACATCAAGCGAGTAGTAAGAATGCTTATAGTGTCTGCTAGCTACAAATACATTTGTGATGATACAGGTCTTATCCCTGTACAGATCCACACTTTGCTGGTCCTGGCTTCAGTCCCTTCACTTTAGGCCTTAGTCTTTCCCACACTGCACTTCCTCCAAGATTTCTGGAAACCCAAAGGAGATCTAAACAAGAAAAATAAGCTCCTATTAGTCTTTGAGAAACACAGTTTCTTTCTGAAAAGATTCTCAAAATGGAAAGCAGGCTGAATAATCAGAATTTCATCTTATTCAGACAGCTGGTTAAATTCCACAAATTGTAAATATTCTGCTCCAAGTTGTCTCTATCACAGGAGAGAGAAGCAATAGCAGAATTTATGCATAGTTCAGAAATAACTAATACAAGGTGGATGAGAAGCTGGACCATTGGGTTCAAAAGACCATGTTCAACACTCAGTATAATCAGCATCTGGTTATGAATGGTGATACCAGTGCTGGCACTGTTAAACATTTTCATCAGCAACCTGGATGGTGGGATGGAGTGCACCCTCAGCAAACACATAGATCAAACCAATATAGTCAGCACGTGGAAGGAAACAGTTTTTCTCCCTGATGTTTGTGAAGCCACTGTGTCCAGTTACGCATCCCCCAGTACAGAACCGAGATTAAAAAAAAATGGAGTGAGCTGAGCAGGGGGCCATCAAGATGGTTGGGGCTGGAGCACTTGTCCGATGAGGCAGGGCTAAGGGAACTGGGCTTGTTGAGCCTGGAAAAAGAAAGGGCTTTAGGGGTCCTAACAGCAACCTGACAGGACCTTTTGGGGGATTGCAGAGGAGATGGGGACAGATTCTTTTTAGAGGTGCACAGTGAAGGGACAAGAGGCAACAGAGTGAAGTTTTATCAAGGGAAATTCTGGCCACATGGCAGGAAAAGAATTGCACTGTGAAGGTGGTTAAGCAAAAAAATGTCCGGAAAAAATCTCTATAGAGAAACTCAAAATTATCTAGAAAAGGCTCTGAGAAACCTGATGTAACTTTGAACCTGGTTGTGCTCTGAGCTGGGGCTAGGATCAGATTACCTCCAGAAGTCCCTCTCAAGCAAAATTTTTTTATGATTTTGTGACTCTTCATGTATAAAATAAAAGTAGTTTATACTTTAAAATGATTTATACAAATTTATGAAATTTTAATTCATACAATCAGGTAAAATTAAATTATTTATGATTTAATGTAGAAGTTCTACTGAGCCTTTAATCATGCAAATGACAACTGTGCTTTCCTTCTCTACAGGTTCATAAGCTGCGCTCATCAACATAATATCTGATAAACTTCTAGTAGTGCTCTAAGCAACATGACTAACATCTGGCATGTAGTTTGTTTCATGGTTACTGGCATTCTCTTCTATCTGTTTAGATCTTGACTCCTTTTGTTAGGGACATTCACATAAACAGGATGTTTCTCTTTCTGCCTGTACTGATACCATATTGATGCAAGTTCTCCTGTAATAGCCATTTTTAGCAAGGTAACATTAAAGGCTGTAATTACTAGCAAACAAAATCAAACCTGCATTCAAAATGACAAAATAAACTGGAATCTTGTCCAGATCCTGCTAGAAAAACCGCTCTCTGTCTCCACTTTATCTGATAGCAGCAAATGTAATTTGCACAGCTGTTCTTCAGGGACTTACACAAAGGCTTCAGGCTCTGGGAAGACCTCACCTTTGTTTCTTTCTGGGCTGATTCTATCTCATTTTTATAAGGTCATAAATCAAGGCTAGAGAGAGAAAAAACATATTTGGGGTTTTGAATGCAAAATGAACACAGAAAAAAAGCTGTCATTTAAAGCAAAGTCCTCCCCCCACTCCTTTTTCTTCCCAAGTGCAAGCTCCCTGCTGCACAAATCAAAAGTATGCAGCAAGATGGTGCCTTAATCTTTTATGAAATGGGCCCTTCACTGGCACTTTAATGGAGCTTGTTGTGCATTAAAATTTCTTTTAATGTTAGAAGGAAATAATTCTGCAGTTACAGCACAGTGCTTCCTGCTGCACCTGGTATTTGGGCTGGATATGGGGCAAATGAACTACAGAAGGGCAAGAGAATCGATGTTCGTGCCTTTATGCTATCTCCTCATGGAACACAAGACCTGAAGGTCCCTACAGTCCTGTAAGGGTAGAAAACATGCAGCTTTTGAGGTCCATAAGGCCCCTATACACAGTCCCTGCATAGTTCTTATGCCCATGCTGTGTTGCCTGACCTGCAACATCACCCTTCCTGCAGCAGGCATGTGGTAGCATGGGGATAGTTAAGCAACCCAAATCTCAAGCCAAGGTGGGAAGTAAGCCAGCAAGGGTGGCCAAGGTCAACATTGCTGGGTTGTCCAGGGACCCAGCTGCATGCTAGCTCTCTCCCACGGGGAGCACGTGTAGTACGTGCCCCAGGAAGGTACAACTGTCTTCTTCAGATGAATGCCTCCTGGCATTCCCTCAGCCTTCCAGTGTACCCATCTCATGGCTTGAGGACACACGGGGATTTTGACATAAGGTAGTTCATGAACATGCACTGATTTGCCCAGCCATGGAGAAGTGGAGTCTCTGATGCTGGGCATGCTCCTTTCTCATTCATCTCTCTTGCTTCTCCCCAGCCACTTGCCACCTGCCAAGGGACCCCCGCAACTAACCATGTGTCAGAGGGTATATGAGTACTACCGCGTTTCCCCAAATCCTCCCTCTTGCACAATACCCTCTATACCATGGAGGCATCTCTGCAGTTCCTCGCTCCTGTGCAGACATCTGAAGGTTGAAAGAATTGCTTCATTCTTTTCTTAAGTTGTTGACACTCATATAGCCCAGGCAAGACTAACTCAGATCAATGCAGCTCACAAGGGTGCGTGCTCACAGACGTATTAGCACCAGCCTTCAAAGAAACCCCCTCAAGCCCAAAAACAACAAAAAGGAGGCTTCAAAGGATATGTCTACCCCCTCCACAACATAGCATCCCATGCTCACTGCAAACAATAGTAACAGAAAAATCTGCCCTAACAAGATTCAAGGAAGACATTGAAGTAAACTCAGCTGGATTCCCTAGGAAGAACAGACTCCTCCAACATGGAAGAGATATTTTTTTCTAAATGGTAGGTGTGTTTAATAATACAAGAGCTGAAGTACCTTCGGCCAAATATTTGTTTTTATCTCTGTGCAGGCAAGCCTGGCTCTGTTCAGTCAGATCTTGCTTTATTATACACTTCTAGTGTGGAATCATTCCCTACATGTTTTTGAGTTTTATAAATACCCATGCCACCTCTAATGCACCCTTCATCATATTATTTAGGCATGAACTCCAATTATAGACTCACAGGTAAAGTAGGGAAAAGGTCTAATTTCCTTACACTTTAACCTAGCATATTTTAGTGTCTCAGTTGTTGGTTTGTTTTTACCTGGCATCAGATATAAAATATAAATTGTACTTAGAATAATTTTTAATGACTGCTTCTTGTAGCTGCCACTGCGTTTATTAAAACTGAAAAGGTGATACCCATATTCTTTTATGTATGCTGGTTTTTCTCTTCCAGTTCTTTTTGTGTGAAACAGAAGCCATTGTATCTAATAATTTAAAAAAAAAAAAAAAAACAAAAAAAAAAACCACAAAAAACAAACTGAATTTAAGGAAAAAATGTATTAGAGGGTTTGGGGTTTTTTGAGAACTAGATGTACAGCTATGATAAAAATATTTTCAATATCATGTTGCAGAATGCTACATTTTCTGCCTGTGCTGTCTTTGTACCTTCTGTATCCTATTTTATTTCATCCTGTTTCTCTGTGTTCAGAAGTAAATGGCAAAGTGTATCAGTACTGGATGTTCTTGTGAAGGCTTGTACTGAAGCATAGAGCTAAGATTAAAGTTCATT
>NW_010298819.1:0-29118 GCF_000700745.2 Antrostomus carolinensis | reverse complement strand
CCTGCTTTCTAGGTGCTACTGAAATTAAGTTTTTGTTTTGCTACTGATAATTGTAGAGGAAGCTTGTAATGAGAGAAAAGATGTTTTCTCTCTCTTTCTCTGTGTTTATTTGGAATACTACTATAAGACACAAGAAAAGCTGTTAGAAATGGCACTGAATATATTTAATTACAATTAGTTTTAATCTTGTTTCTGCCCAGTCACTGAAATTTCATTTCCGTCTCTGAAAATTAACAACAAAGAACTGCCACATAATTTTGGGAAGCTATGTGCCATAGCTGCTTCCCACAGTTATCCTCCATTCTCATCTTTTCATGCTAATTTACCCCAAATTCTGACTGCACAGCTAAGCAATGACTACCATACATATAGGCAGAAAGATGGGTAGGCCCCCCATATATCTTTGATTTCCATATCTACCAGATTAAGGGCTCACTATCTGGAATGTCCTTTCCTATAATCTTGTTCAGTAAAACATTTTTCTTTCTGTTCCAACTTCAAAAGACAACAAAAAGGTATCTTTTAATCTACAGTGTCTGGCAGATGGCCATTACCTAGTATTTTATTTTCCTTGAGTGTAGTTCATCAATGCTACAACAATGCCGTTCTCTCTTTGACATCAGCAGACTTGAGTTTGCACAGTGGGTTTGTTTTTTTTTTTTCCAGAAATCACATTTCATTGTCTCTGCAATCATTGTCTATTCTCATTTTCACTTAATTGCTGCTTTATTAAGAAAAGTATTTAGAAAGTTCTTCCCAAAACCTTTACACTGAGTGCTTTTTAAAAATTAAATGCTAACAGAATGATTTCTCTCCCTTCTGTCACTGGAGGAACGTTAATTAGCAGGGCTGTTTTTCTCATTTTTTCAATCTTCTCCCCTCAAATCTATATTTGATAGTTACGACCCCATACTGACGTGGGTGGCATAAGAACCAGAATAGAATAAAGAAATGTTAAAACAGCACAATATGGAGAGTGCATTGCCTGTCTTAGTGAAGGTGCACATGAGAAGGAGTCATGGTGGGAAACCCAAGTGAGAGAGGAAGTAAAGAAATAGAGAAGAACTCTTATGGTTTAGTTTGGACCCAGTCTTGCAAACAGCTGCTGCTGAGGCCATAATCTGCAGACCTGACTGCATAGTTTCACATGGCACAGAATTACATTAGAAGGCGACAACAGCAGAACTGAGCCAATACTGATGCTTTGTCAAGTAAGCCACAGGAGAAGGTTCACATGTTCAAAATTATTGCTTTATTTCATGCAAGCAACTGAAAATTGTAATACTGACTTTCACAGGCTTTTGCTGATGATCTAACTGGTTGCTCAGCTTTAACTATAGGTAGACATAGCAGGACCATACAAGAAAACGAAATCTTGGTTGCAGGGGTGCTTGGAGAGCAACTGTGCTAACAGTGATCACCAGCAAGTGGCAGCCACCACTAGAAAGATGACACATTTCCAAAGAAGCTGGAGCCAAGAAGCCAGTAGGATGGATACCTTGCAATGGGAACGTCGGCACAAAGTAACATGTGCCTTTTCTCCATACAACTTATTCCTGGCAGAAAGTCAAACACCATGCTGGAAAGAAGGTATTTGAGAGGGAGAAGAGGTAGCTCAAGTCTGAAGGTCTACTGAGTCAAACCACTAACCTAGCATCAACTGGCTTGTACAACAGCCTTCTCCTTTTGTGTGAGTGGCTTTTATTGTCTCCCTCTGCATACTACGTAGTGAATAACCACCATGACATTTACTATTTAACTACAGCTTTTGACACATTGAATCCTGGCAAACACAGCCACAATTTTGAAAATGTACAACTTTACCCATTGAGAAAGTTTGCTGGCCATTTCTGTGGTACCCTGCAGGCTCTCCTGGAGGGATGGGGAGAGGGAGATCCATAGCATTATAGAGCAGCTTATCACAGCAAGATGAGTTCAGATAATGCTTAAAGGAACATTACTCTATTAAGAGTATGCTTTATGAATATATATTGTATAGGTGCATTGCAATGTACACATACACTACGTACTCACAGTAAAAAATATGGTGGGATTTCTTCGACAGATGTACAGCACTGCCATCAAAAAACCAGCTCCTTCCAACATGGTGTAGAGGTTGTAAGTAAATGTCCCATCTCACCTCAGGCATTTAACATACTGCCAGTTTTGAGCAGACATTGTTGTTCCCAGTGCTGTATTTTTTTAAAAAATTTCGGAAGCACATTAACATCACACTGTGAAGTTTCACAGTTCGTACAATCACAGAACCACTGAGGCTGGAAGGGACCTTGGAAGGCATCTAGACAGCCTGTTGCTGAGGTTTCTTATGGCTTTCCGCAGTCAGGTCTTGTAAACCTTCAATGACAGAGATTCCACAATTTCTCTGAGCAACTTCTTCAGCTATTAACATTTTCAGTTTTCCCCCCTTTTTTTTTTTAAAAAAAAAAAAAAGAAAACAACAACACCCCCCCCCAACCCCAAAACTTTTCCATTCTAGGCAACAGCAAACACTTTTTTTCTCCTGATTTGCTGAAATGGTTTCAATAGATCTGACAAGTGTCAACCAGTTAGCAGGAAATTCCAGCAGCAGTTACACAAATGCCTGAAAACAGGCGTGTTGGGAGAGGGAAAGCTGACACTGAGCCACAGCTGTGTCACTACAGGTATTGCTAGACTTGAAAGAGACAGCAAAACTTTAGTAACCCTTATCTGAATGACTTCCAGGTCAGTTCTAGTTGGATGAGAAGTACATTTAAGTATCTTCACATCGAAGAAAAGGGAGAAATAATTACACCTACATCCACCACTTTCATTTTTAAACCAATATCTCCATCATGGCTGTCTCTAATCAAAATGCTATGTCCAAAAAAACTTTGCACCAGATATATGGGGTTTTTTTACAGGAGGCAGAGCAATCTCTTCCTCCTGTTGTAAAGGAACATATCGTTCAAGACAGGAGCCTGGGCTGTGCTGAAAACAGTTAAAATTAGAGCCAGTTCCCAAAATAGATGTCAAAAACCCAGCAGAGTCGTCTTCCCTCCATGACTGCCCATGTTGTGGGAACTGTTCCAACATCATTATGCTCATTAGACAGCTCTTCTTCCACCTCCCTAGACCCAAGAAGATGACCTTTCCTTCTGACCCCATGCTTAGTCCTGTCCACACGTTCCCTTGTCCCCCAAAATGGCTGGGTTTAGCTTGAGAATTTAGACAGGAGAGCATCCACAAATTTTTGTAGTTAATTTGCATAGAAGTAAATAATAAAATTAGTATCTGGCTGCTTTTTTATTTCCAAACCATGCATGCTGAGGAGAAACTCAGCCCTACGTGGGGAAGCAGATTTTAAGCTGCTGTCATGTGAATGTGGAGCTGATGGAATAGAGATTCCCACATTCAGCAGATGGCAGGTGAAACACTCCATTCACTCATCCAGAATGGCAATAAACAGGGAAGCTCTCCTCAACCTTCAGTGGGCACAACCTGTGTTGGCACAGTGCTCAGGCCCCACAAAACCATTCCCTCTCCCTGCCTGCAGCATTGCATCAGGGCTCCAGCCGTGACTTTTACGCATGTAACAACCTTTTCCTGGGTAACAGGGACCCTTTGGCCTCCGAAGATATTTTCTAGCACCCAAAGGCCTAGTAGCACTAAACACCTCCAGGGTGAAGCACCATCCAGGCGATTGCAACCTGGACCTTCCACTGTGGTCTCCTGAGTTATGATGCTACGCCCACAGTCACCCAGCTGGCAAGAATCGGTACAGACGCAGTCGGCTGGACAGAGCAGAACTTGCAAGGGAGCTTTCTGCTTTGTGTCTCTCCTCCAAGCCTTTCACTAGCATCACACAGCTTGGACTGAGGACAGAGCTGGGAGAAAGTTCTGGCTTCCCGGGCTCAAGGACCCTTCAGGTGCTGCAAATTTGTCTTCAACACTAGTTTGTTGCCAGGGGAACTGCTCAGTTCCTATTGTGCTGCCAGAAAACCCCTCTCTCTCCCCCCTATCTTTTTCGGTGTGTTTAGAGTGTCAATCCCGAGTCTATCAGTACCCAGGCTTCCTCTCCCAGCTCTCTCCAAAATGCCAGTAACTAAGCAATCAGGACAGTTCAGCAATCAGTGTCTATATAATCCTTCCTCTTCGACAGCTGGTAGGAAAAAAAATCACTTGCTGGAGCCTGCCACACATACAAAACCCAGACACAGATAACAACCTTAAAAAAGGATGTGAAAGATAAAGGCTAATCAAGGATTTTGCAGCTATCAGAGGAAGGTATTTTCTATGGCAGAGAAAATACCTCATTTTCCTAAGTATTTCCCATTTACCTTCATGTAAACTGTAAATGTAGAGCCTGGAACCCTAGAGATCTCTAGAGGTACTGTGAATTTTCAACATCATTAAGCAAAGGATTAAATGAAATTGGAAGCAAAATGCAAGCTTTCTGGTGTCCAATATATCTAGTCTTACATGAAGGTTAGGTGAGGTAAAGGAGAGATGGAAGTGGCCAGGAGAAAGGCCATATAAAATTTCATCTTTTGACATAATCTAAATGGAAAAGCTGGAACAGAAATCAAAACAGTGAAACAGCAGCCTCAAAGCACTTATTGAGAGCAGTAGGTTTAGCTTAGAAAAGGATTCTTACTTTGCCAATATATGAACGCATTAAAATACTTGTTTTACCTTCCTCTACCGCCTCTTAGGAGAGGATGAAACCTCCCATGATGCTGGAACAAACCACGTAGAGGGTCCAGATCAGCATTTGGGAAAATATAGATTCATTTTTTTGTGATGTTTGAGGATGAGCATTACCAATTCCTTTCTAGCTATTAGAGACACCTGTTAGAGCTTGACACGTGCATATACAAATTCAAATTCCAGTTCAGTAGCTTTAGAAATCTACCAGCACAGTGCTCTGTCCAAAGCAGGCTGCCCATTGCTGAACATTCTGAAACATGTATTGATTTCAAAAAGGTAATAAATGTATTTTTACCCCAACTTTTAACTGCTTCACTCTGCAATTTATCTCATCACTCCTCTAAAAAAGCTGATGAGACCGACAGCTCTTTATATTTTTTTATTGCCTTTTTAGTGATGATAGCATTAGAATTCGTCACCTTGAGAAAACACAGGGATATTCAAGTTGCAGGAACTTTATGTTTAAGGTTATAATTTTGCTTTGAAGCACAATGTCCTACGATTTCAAAAACTATTTCCTCTGGGGTAAGGAAGGGATGGAGAAAGAGAAAAAAAAAAAACCCAGCTGAAACATTGCAAGCTATGGTAGCTGATCTCACAGTATAAAAATACCTTGAAAGCTGTAGCTGAATTTATCTTAGTATTTACTGAGGCTGAACCCTCTACTATCAAAGATTTAGTAACTGCAATTTGCAAATGATTACTGAATCTTACATCACTGACCATTCTTTATCGTCATAATTTTGCTGTCATACCTTTTTGCACACTGTGTGTTAAAGAGAAGCCAATCGAGATGTTACAAAGAATTTGAGAAGTCTTTCTGCTCCCTGGGCTCTCTGCTCTTATTCCCATCAGATGACTAATGCACAAGCAGGACTAACCAAAACCAGTTTCTAATTAGCTAAGCTAATTAGTTCCAGTGAAATAAGACCCAAACCTTTTCACTATTGTATGAAAAAAAAAGAAAAAAAAAAAAAAAAGAAAAAAGTAATTTCACTTCCCACTCCTAGTTTCCCCTGTTAAAACTGATCTCATCTCCTGGTATTCACACACCCTGGGAGGTGAACCAAATCAAGGAAATAGGGAAATTTGTGGGCATAAGAAAGGCAATAAATATCCAAAGAGATGCTCTCCTTCACAACTAAAGCATGTGCATGTGTCTGTAGCTCACCTATTAGTTGTTTCTAATTCCTTTGGATGTAGAATGCATTATTCTGATATTATTTTTGCCAAAACCAAGCCCTTACACCTTTTTTTGCCTACATCAAAGGAGATTGGAAGACTAGCTTTCATTTATTACTTAGTAGTCATTTTAAAAAAAAGGCACAGAACATCTGTATTCTTTGGGAGTTCTTATCTCCAGTAATGTTTGTGTGATACAGACTGTTTTATACCAGCCCTTCCCCAAGATAGTTTCCACCTTCCAATGGAAATGAGGTGGATGGACTCATGAGTAGCCCAAGACTCAGTCATAGCTATGACTGCTACTCAAGGAGAGACCCTGAAGTGTACTTGGGCAGAACACCAGCAGGTGCAGCAAAGGCCAGCATGTGCAGGGGAAGGCAGCAAAGGCGGCCAGTGCCAGGACATGGAAGAGGAGGGGTGAGGAGGGAGCCTGGGAGGCATATTGCATGGGTCCGGGTGTCCCACTGCCAAGGGAAGGCTGGCCAGGAGAGCAAGAATTGGGTCAGACTGACAGAAGATTGTGTAGTTAGTTGGATAAACCGATGATGCCCTCAGAAAGGCCAGGGAAGGGAAGTTCCCAGAGCAGCTGAGCTTGTCCCCAGTGGTTTTGTCCCCTTCATGCTCCCTGTTGCAGTGGGGTGAGGTCATTCCCCCTTCCTCTTCCTCTCTGCTTTTGTGGCGATGTGACATCTTTGGCTCCAAACCGGACACGGGCAGAGCAGACTGTGTGATTATTTCCTTCCCAAGACAGGTCAGGTCTCTGACAGGGCTGTCTTAAGAATTTTCAAAGCCATCTACACAGAGATGATGAAGGACCCGCAGCCCCAGCTGGTGGAGGAGCTCCTGCATTTCTGCTAAGCAGTTTAGGCAATTTTTGCACCCAACACGCCACCCTACAAAAGGGGAAAAGTGTGTCTGTCCACAGGGAAATGCTGCTGTCCCCATGGTTTGAAGAAGCAGGAGGCATGGCTCTCCAGTACATGCAAGAAGCCAGCTCAGTGTTTCCTCTAGTTACACTGGTTTCTATTCAAACATTAATTTGGAAATCCCATGTTCCTAACACATGCGCTTCACGCTCAGTAAAGAAGCCTTTACGAGAATTGAAATTGCTGCCTGGCTAGCTGGGAGATGTGGAGGTCAGTCCAGCGAAGTGGGTTGGTGATTTCAGGCCAGCTTTATCCTCAGCCCGACAAAATCTACTGCTTGTATTTAGCATCAACCCAACATTATTTAGGCTCCCTCAGCTGGATCTGCACATCTGGGTCTAGGGCTGTGGTCATAGCACAAAGCAGACGCACAGCCCCGGGTTCATCCTCGTAGGGTGCATTTTGGTGCTGTTTGGGCCAGGGGGGGCTTTGGTGTGCATGGACTAGGTTGTTCTCAGAGGAAACTTAACCAAGTGCAGTGATCCAGGTGTGTGGAGAAGAAAGTGTACTTTAAGCCTTACTGAGAATGCAAAAGCCCAAATGAATGACTGAGGGCACTCATCTGAAGAACCAGACTAATCCTGCTTTGGAGTAAAGGGGTGAATTACCTAGAGTGGAGGTGCAGGTTCCCCAGCACTGATGTCTTTGATCCTTGGGTCCATTTCTGTCACACACTCACCCCCCAAACAAACTGGATAATTCAGAGAAGAGGGAAATGGCCAAAAATCCCTTTCTCTCCTTGTCTCTGCTTTGAGTTATGGCCTTGAGAACATATAAAGGGCAGTTTGGGGAACCTGACAGTGATGCAGTAAGTATGATATAGGTAAGCAGAAATTTCTGGTAGATGTGGCTGTTAACAAGCCACCTTTAGTCAGTAGAAATTCAACATAAAGCAAGCAAAAAGGAGTAGGGGTTAGAGAGAAAA
The DNA here is from genome assembly GCF_000700745.2 of Antrostomus carolinensis. Classification (NCBI taxonomy): domain Eukaryota; kingdom Metazoa; phylum Chordata; class Aves; order Caprimulgiformes; family Caprimulgidae; genus Antrostomus; species Antrostomus carolinensis. Next base: position 21,393 of record NW_010298819.1, on the reverse strand, counting down.
GGTAAAACCTGTTTCATCCTGTAAACAGTGTTGCTAAGGCACTTAGGACAAACACTAAAACCATCATATGAAAATACAACTGCTCAAGTCAAAACAAGACCTGACAATACATTTGATGTACCAGAAAGTAGCCTGATAGAGAATTAATTATATGGGAGGCTAGGAGAAATAAGGATAAACTGTAATTAGCTAATATTCAATCAGATAATGTGATGCTGGTTGCATCCAGAAACTTATTTTTAATCAATCTTCCTCATATTACATGTTTATAAAGCTTTTTAAAATCTTAGCAGTTCAGTGGTCTTTTATAACTATAAATCACAAGGTGTGCCAGTGGCACTGCAACCTCATAAACCAAACCTCGGCTGTTAAATGATCAGAATCCCAGCTGATCTGATGCACAATTTAACTCATCTGGTGAAAGCCTCCAATCTGTCTTATTCCCAAGTTATTTGGGGGCGATGGCAGACAACTGCAGCTCTGCATGCGCAGATAAAAAGGTGACTCCCAGCAATTCATAAAAACGGATGCCTACTGAGCCGCCTTTCCTGCTGCGTGCAGCGCATCCGCCCCTCGCCCAGCTGAAACCATCGCCTGGAGCAGGATGTGAAACTAGCCCCAAGGTCGGACAGATGCCGGCAGGCACCCCACCACGGGCCACAGCCATTTCCCACCCCAGACAGCTGCATTGTTCTCACCACGGCCAAGGATTGTGGAGACACCGGCAATCAGCGGGGCGATAAGGTTGCTGAGCCCCAAAGTGCTGCAGGCAGCATTGGGGGGTTGTTCTCAGTGTCAGGTGAGGGCTGTGTGCCAGGGAGAGAAACAAACCTCGCAGGCCTAGACAACACCCAGGAAGGACAAAAAATTCAGCCTGGAGCCAAAGCTCAACTAAATCCAGCTGTATTTCAAGCATCCGAGCCACCGTGCTAAAGTACCGACACACTGCAGCTGACTGAGCCAAACTGAGACAGGAGACACATCCTAGGACTGATGGTTTTCTTAGTCGCTTCTTTCTTTTTTCCATTTCTGTGAGAATTCATGGAGTTTTAAGCGCCATTTAAACAGAAATGTCAAGTATTAGCAAACTGCAGTCATGGCACCTAACATAATGCATGGTAAAGCTGGTTCTCCAGCATGTTCCTGCATGAAAACCCTATGGCACAGTAGCAGAAAAACAGTAATCAATAAAATCCTATTGAGTGTGGCACTTAAAACAAAAGGCAGTATTCTTCAGAGACCTGTGCTTAGAGAATAGACTTCTTCCATGAGCATGCTGATGCTTAGACCTCATTACATAGAAGCACTATTGGATTAATTAGTTAATGTCTGGTAAGCCCTTTGAAGAAAGATGGTACTGTATATATCAGTACCAGCTGTTATTTATTTCAGAGGTAGTGGAGCATATTCTCTATTTGCTGTGCCAGTACAATGCCATTTGGCTTCAATTGGGAGATCTCAATAAAGATAGGGTGTAAGATCAGGACAGAATTTGGCCACTAAACTTTAAAAATGACGCTTTTACCATCTCCTGACTTTGATTTCTACCCTAAAGCAGATAAAACAAACTTTTCTTATACAAACAAGAGGTATATTACACCCACAGAAAGCAGTTCTCCATTGCCTACAATTTCCATACAAGCCATAAACCAGTACAAGATACTCTGAGGGGGAAGCAAGCTCAGGCAGCTTCAAGACACATGAAACATGAAAATGGCAGAAGTACTACAGAACAGAGGTATGGACAACAAGGGAGTTATTACGCTATGAAAGACGCGTAACCAGGCTATACTGGCTCCTAACAGTTCTGCACAAAAATTTAAGTTAGACACATCTGTGCCAGTGTCAAAAGATAAGATGGATAAACCCCCTAAAATGCAGCTCATGCAGTCCCATAAGTGTACTTGAGAGGATAGTGTTGGGGCAGGAAAATACTGGCTAGAAAGCTAGCAATAATTATAAATCCTCCTAGAAAGATAATGTCAGATATCACCTCTAGTCCTCCTCAGTATTTATACCCTCCTTTAAGTTGGCTTTCACATGTTTCTTAGATCAAAGCTGGGTGCAAAACTCTCCAGTATACCAAAACAGCGGGATGCCTAAAATCCAAAACACGTGAGGTATCCCTAGAGGGATGATAGGCTTTGGGTTTGGTTCTGTCCTCCAGAGAGGTGCTGTAAGGGTGGGAACAGACACATACCTCCTGCCAGCAAATATCATGCCACCAGTGGTGGTCCCTGGCCACCCAATTATGCCTTTACACTGTAGTGAGACCAGCTGTGTGGTTCATCTAAGGAGGACACCACCTAAGCCATCCATTTAACATCTCCACATAGACAACGTTTGGAAAGCTCAGCCCCCCAGCGTTTCTGTTCAGGCAACACATAGACCTCTCTCTGTGCATGAAGTCAGTACAGGTCTCAGTTCTTTGGAGATGACACAATTACCTATATATAATTATATATATAATCTCATCATAATTATAGATGATACCTTTCCACATTGCAGGTTATGTCAACTGTTTACTGCTTAGAGTTTGCCTGTATTTGCAAGACAAGTAAATAAATTAAGAAAATCAAATTAATTAGCATAAATTGATAATTTAAAATTCAATTCTTTAATAGCCCCAAGAAAGAAATATCTGATATCAGAGAAAGAAGAACTTATTTCAAGATAAACCAGTATAGCCAAGTCCAGAATAAAAGGAAAAGGTTGGCCCTGTATGGAGTTAAATTTTAATATCCCGGGATTAATAATCCCGAAGGCTCTCCTTGCATGTAAATAACAGCTCTTTGTCCATCCAACTGCATAATCACATTGCAAAACCTCAAAGAAAGCAATGTCTCTCTTTTTTTTTTTTTTCCCTGAACAAATGCAAGGAGTGAAACCAATCAGATAATTCAAAAAGGCCAAACTATGAAAAATAGATTTCATTACTGAACCAAAAGGCGGGACCATTCAGGAAATTGGAAGCATGGATTATTACCTTGGGAGACTCAAAAAGCCTTTCTTTTACTACATTAACTCTCCCCATCCATTATTCATCACAGATGGCAAGTTAGGCAGTTCTCCTGTCAGAGCACTCCTAGGCAAGCTGCAGCAGCCTGCTGTGCCAGCAAGGGGCCGGGGAACAGCCGGGCTGCTGCAGGTATGTGCTGGGGATAAGGGGCTGCACCATCCCACCTCCTCAATGAGCTGTGTCATTTCAGGACCCAATATTTGCCTACCGTTACAAAGAGCAACTCCTTGTAGGATTTTCACAGAATCACTGAATGATAGGGGTTGGAAGGGACCTCTGGAGATCATCTAGTCCAATCCCCCTGCCAAAGCAGGTACATCTAGAACAAGTTGCATAGGACTGCATCCAGGTGGGTTCTGAATACCTCCAGAGAAGGAGACTCCAAAACCTCCCTGGGCAGCCTGTTCCAGTGCTCTGTCACCCTCACTGTAAAGAAGTTTTTTCTCATGTTCAGATGAAACTTCCTGTGTTCCAGTTTGTGCCTGTTGACCCTTGTACTGTCACTGAGCACCACTGAAAAGAGTCTGGTCTCATCCTCTTGACATCTGCCTGGTATTTATAAGCATTGATAAGGTCCCCCCTCAGTTTTCTCTTCTCCAGGCTAAACAGATCCAGCTCTCTTGGCCTTTCCTCATCAGAGAGATGCTCTGGTCCCCTCATCATCTTGATAGCCCTCCACTGGACTCTTTCCAGTAGTTTCTGGTCTTTCTTGAACTGGGGAGCCCAGAACTGGATACAGTACTCCAGATGTGGCCTCAATAAGGCACGGTAGAGAGGGACAGTAACTTCCTTCAACCTGCTGGCCACACCCTTCTTAATGCACCCCAGGATGCCATTGGCCTTCTTGGCCACAAGGGCACAGTGCTGGCTCATGGTCATCCTGCTGTCCACCAGGACTCCCAGGTACTTCTCCACAGAGCTACTCTCCAGCAGTTCAACCCCCAGCCTGTACTGGTGCATGGGCTTATGCCTCCCTAGGTGCAGGATTCTACACTTGCCTTTACTGAACTTCATTAGGTTCCTTTCCACCCTTATCCTAGGCTTCTTCATATTCTTGCATCACTAAGGCACTTGGGGGAAACTCAGAGAAGGATAGGAGCAAATAAAGGAAGAAGACAGATTAAAAGGCTCCAAGGATACTTCACTATTCTATCAGAAAAAGGTGCATCCTAACACCTTGCCTACATGCCCCATCATCTTTACTCTGCCCCTATGGCCTTGGGTGCTACTTGCCCCATATTTCTGCTGGTGCCCACACCCACTGCTTCCTTCCTCTCCAAGCAGCTATATTTCTCTTTCTCCCCTGCAAGGACTTGCAATTCCCCCTCTTCACTATCATTCTCTTTCTTCTTTTCTTCCTCTTCCAGAGCATTGTTTTTTAAAGGTTGTCCTGAGAGTCTGGGAAGAACTAAGACTGTATCTGTGTGTTCGTGTGTGTGTGTGTGTGTGTGTGTGTGTACACACGTGTGTGTGTACACATGTGTGTAACATTCCCCCACTCTCAGGAGCAGCACAGATGCATCATCCTTTGCTGCAGTCTGAGAGAGTGAGGAGTGGAAGAATGCACAACCTTGGGAACATGCAGAATCCCATGATGGAGACAAGGGAACAGCAGTGGCTGGGGATTGAAGCCCCTGGTGAATCCACCCCAGCATCCCAACAAGTCCCATGTGCCACAGTGTTGGTTCACAGCCCAGCTCCCCAGATGGCATCAGCCTGGGAAATAAGCCAAGAAGGACACACGTAGGCCAGCCCATTGCTTTGCCAGCAATATTTCAGAACCAGCATTTCCCAGATAATTTTAGTTTGCTTTAACTGTTGATCCTGAGAGCAGCAGGAAATTGTTTTTTCTCTTAGCACTGTCATACGATATTGTGTTGAACTGGATACATACAGCCAGAGGAAAAACTAGGCTTAGTAAGTACTTCTTATTGGCAATCAGTTTCTAAACAGATGTTCAGCTGTCGTAAGATGCATTGTGGTAGTGGGCTGGGTCCTAGTACAATGCACAGCCAAGGATGTAGTGACAATTGTACAGGATTAATTAAACTTCCTGAATGACCTCACTTAAAGGCTCTGCAGAGACTAGATAAGAATCACGCAGCTTGGCCAAGAGCCTTAAAAGGGAAAGGAAAGGGAGGGAAAAGGACTTTCTGTATATGTGCACTTCTTTCTCCAGCCTGGGTTGTAGAGCAGCACCTGCATGGCCTGGCAGAGAGGAGGGGACCACTGCTGCTCCCGCTCAGTCTAAACAAAGAGTCGAAGAGCTCAGATGTGCAAGCAGACAGCCACAGGCAGCCCTGGAACCTTGCAGAAGTGTGTAGAGCAAACTCCTACTACCTGCTTCCCCAGCAGTCCTGCTGCCCTCATGCCTTGTTGCATTGCACTTACATAGCACCTTCTGTCCACTCCAGGATCCTAAAGCACAGAAAGACTCATCAACACAAAGCTGGGGGCACTGAGCTGCAAATAATGGCATTTTCTAGCTTACTCCCTTGTTCCTCTGATCACCCACATGGCATAAGGGCATCAAAAGCTGTCTCAGTCCAGCTGACAATAATCATCCCACAGTCTGAAAGCACAGAAGAAACCATTAAAAATTTGGATCCTTCCTCCTATATTAATCTTCCAACACTACCTTAACTGGCTTTGCAACCTGAAAACACCCCACAGATACCCACTTGCCACGTCCCAAGACATACAAGCCATGCAGCCTGGTTGCACTCTACCTAACTGGCACCTGGCAGGCTGTGATGCAGCACTCAGGCACTCTGAACTGCAAAGGTACCACAAAATAATAATGACATCTTGGATCATAAAGGAAGCACACGTACTAGGGAGCTAAAAAGGTCCAGGACACAAACTTGAGCGCTGTCCATACTATTGAATTTTCAACAGGCACTCTGGCCCAGTTGCAATGCCCAGGCACGCTTCAGGGGACACCACGATGCAGTGACTATTCTTAAGAGAGAAGATGGCCAAGATTACCTTGCTCTGGAGAGGAAGAGCTTATCCATCAGCTGTGTGGCATCCCCTTGGGATGGCCAGGGCACAGCACATTTTACTTGCTCAACTGGGTGACCATGCAAGGCCTGGAGATGTCCCCTGGTGCTGTTCTCTGAACATGAGCCACTTCACATGCCTTCACCTGGCAACAAGGGATTGCTCCTGGGAGCAGATGCCTCTAGCAGCATAGATGTAGACAAAGGTATTCAAGTGCTCAGTTTCCTTTGATTTCAGGCACACAAGTACCTTAAAGAATAAAGGCTGAATGTTACCATAATGCTGGGAGCAGGATTTCATGTCACAGTTAACATCATGCTCCACAGGGATGGTCCTGCTTTCCACTACCCTCATATCAACTTTGGTGGCTCCATATTCCATCACACCAATCAACTTACCAAGCAAGGGTATGATTACTAGGTGTCTGGCTAGGGAAACAGTGTGGCATGCAGCCAAAGATGGTGTAAAGGAGAAAGGGGATGCTCCTTTCCACAGCAGGCAGCAGATGGATTGTCTTAGATGTAACAAGAACAACTGGAGAAATAAGTGAGATCTGCAGTTCCTAGGGAATAACACAGCTGCTGTCCTTCTCAGCACCACTGTCGCTTGCTGTGTCCTCCAATGCTGGAGAAAACATGCTGCTATAGAGCTTGGCCTGCACACCTTTCCCATCAGCATCCTGCTATGCGCACCAAGGGCCAAATGAGGTCCTCAGGCTCTACACACATAGCCCTGCTGTGGACCTTGAAAGGGGTTTTGCTCACAGAACCTGTGGAAGAAAGAATTCAGAACATTACCCACAGAATGGAAAATATTCTCCTAATCAGATTGTATTTCTGAGTGTAGGAAATACCTTTGTCCTTTCCTACTCACAATCCTGAGCAGGAAATTGGTGTCAGGAGAGTGATCGCAGAGGAAAGTTTGGTCATCTTAATATTTTTAATATTACACATACATCTAATATATTTACATGTTGTTCTTACTGTGTTACATATAATACAAAGCGTTGTGAAATACTGCTGGAGAAAGTAAAAGACTAGAAGAGTTAAATAACTTGCAGAAGTCTCACAGCAAGTCACTGATAAGAATCAAGAACAGAATCCATGTGAAACAACAAAATAGAGCAGAATCCAAAGTGATTGGCAAGATGCCGATTGATTTCAAAGGGACCACAATTTAATCCCTGGAGTCTTGACTTCTCACCTGCCCTTCTTGTGGCACAGCAGATTATCAGTTGAGAAACTTCTCCATTTCAGGCTGATTAGCATATCAGCATCAGGCTTATGCATCTTGATAAACAAGTTCAGATAAATGTATTTTAAATACAGTTTAACAAAATAGGACTAGTAGATTTTAGGACCTTCAAAAATGTGGTGAAAATATTTTCCTAGCTTTACTTGCTTTATGTGATCCAGGATCCAAGTCCCTGCTTTTCTTATACAACCCAAAAGTCCAGAAAATTTATCACTTGCTTCAGCAAAACACAGTAAGTTTCCTTCCCAAATAAGGAGTTTGCTCCATTAAATTTAGAATAGCACATTCAAATAGCATTAAACACTTTCATTTAATCTTTAACATGGGTTTAATTACTGTGTGGCTTGATCTCCTGGAGTTTTCTCTTGGCAATTAGACACCAGAAGGAGATAATCAAGGACAAGAAGAAAGGAAGAACTGTGGATGCCACCACACTCGTTATGGGGCATCTCTCCTCAGTAAAATAATAAATAGCCAAAAAGTTGTGTTGCTTCTGTGGCAAAATGAGATAAAGAGGAGAGCAGGCTGTGTGTGGCATCTTGTAGGAAGGCAGTGGCTAGCTTGGCTACTGAAACACCCCAGCCCTTGGGCATCTCTGAAGCACAGGTAGAAAATTCAGCCTTTCTCTCCCAGATAGACCCTTCCTGCAGCAAGAGACAAGTGCAGAACTGCCCTTGGCAGCTCCAGAGAGCTGCTTTCTTTCTTCATGCCCTTGGCCAGCTCTGGCCCTGCACTGGGAACATGCGAGTCAAGCTTCCAGCAGGAGACAAGGACAGCTGAGGATACCAGCAGACACAAAGCCTGTACCAGATGGCCTGATGGGCAGCACTCATTGCACAATGAGAAAATAGTGGTATCACATCCTCTTCATGGCCACCACGTAATTGCCTCTGTGTCCTTTGTTTTTGTTGTGAAAAAGATACTGTTCTTGGAAAAGAATGCTGCAGAATACCCATTTTCTGCTTTGTTTTCCACATACGGGGCTCAATTTCACTTGAATTCCTTTAAAAGCACACACGCAAACACACTTAGTGACCTTGTGCAGATTCCCAGCTGAATGCTTTCTGTACAGGCTTTACCTATAATATGGTTCTTAACTGGAAAAGTAACAATAGGAAATGAAAATTATTAATAATTAAACTATAAATCAGTTGTTAAAACAAGCACATTAGCCTGCTTACAGTGGAGGAACAGAGCATATTCTTTCCCTTGGACAGACAACCTGAAAGCAGAGTCCAGCTCCTGAACAGAAATCTCTCCAGCAGCACCAGTGCCACTATAAATTAATCCCCTGTAAACCCAAGGTTGAAAGGCTGATCTATGTCCTGCGGTCGAGCATTGGTTACAGAGGCCTTTCTCAGCCTAGAGATTCAGGTGGAAACAGCCCCAAGGTTCAGAGATCCTTAGTTCCAGCTCAGGCCCGAGGTCAAAAATAAAAAGCAGAAACCTTTATTTTACAATAAAAAGTGTCCACAGTTTAAACAATTGTTGTTTGATCCATAGGACTTACAGTGTATGAACACGATCGATCCTTCAGGACTCACTCAGACAAAGTCCTCACAACCACAACAGAGGTTTTCACCAAGTGATTAAAGCGATTATTTTCCTTCAGTGTGGTTTTAAAAATTATATTGATAACAAAACAAGCAACAATAAAATACATTGAAGCTTCATGGAGAATTTAGACAAAAATCAACTTTGCATCTGTGCTCAAATTGTCTTTGATGAGATGAGACTTAGAAACCCAAGGAATAGCCTAGAACTCAGTAATCTCAAATTTAGGAGAAAAAGTGAAAGACAGAAGTGTTAGGTGAGTTTCTTCAACTATTAGGGGTTTTTTGTGTTTTGTTTTGGTTTGGTTTTCCCCTGAGCTTTTTGTACTTTGAAAAAAGATTAATTTGCTCAGGTAAAAAAATATAGTTTTGCTAAGAGAATTCCATCCCAGATTTGACAAAGCAATTTTGACACTCTTTTGGACGAGGCCTTATGCAAAATGAATCCTTTTCTGACCTCCACCTTTAGGCTTTTCCATCAGCATTCTGTTGCACACTGACATCTACTGCTACACAAGCACACACCTTCATTTGGCTCAAACCTTCCTGGTGAGGCAGAGGCCCAGTGCTGTCCCTGTGCACAGTGATTTCCAGGCACTGCTGGCAATCCTTGGCGATTGCCTGTCTGCATGCCACAAGCTCCCCTTGGCTGATGCTCCTCCTGCGATCCCACAGATTTTTTCAGCATTGTGTTCACACAGGAAGGCAGCTAAACTCCCTCGTGATCAACACTGGCACCAGCTGAGCAGCAGCCTCTCTGGGGCATCCTGTGGATGTAGTCTACCATTAGATAAGAATGGGCACATTCCAGTCAAGAAGAAAGTATTAAGTTCACAGCATCAGCGTGAGACAAATGAAATCTTTCCAGGTTTTCTTGTGGCTGAAGAAGTTCGGATTCTATTGTTCTAAAACTTTGTTTTTGTAACCCAGAAGCAATTATTTTGGTATCAAAGCCCAACACTATATGTATAATCTTTAATGTAGAAAGCAAATTACTATGAATAGGTAAGATACTGATGGAACAGAAACTCTCTGCAGGCAGATGGGCATGCTGCTCAGAGTATCTATATCCTTACCTCCCCCCCAGTAAGCTATATTAACTGCTCTGACATCTCTTCATGACAGATAATAACCCCACTAACAAGCACCTGACTGCCTAAGTGCCTGTTAAAAGTGTCACTGTCACTCCAGTGGAAGCTCTGCTTAATGCTCCTCTCCCCGCGAGGTGGGGCAGCTCAGCACACACAGTTTGCTTCTCTGCTGCAACCTTCTTGCAATGAGCCGTGTGCTCCTGCTTTTCCATGTCCTACAGCCTGATGGGTTTTCTGCCACAACCCCTAGAGATGCTGGCAGGATACGGTCCCAGTCCTGAGGAACTGGGAAGTCCTCTCACATTTGCCAACAGAAGTTGTGGAATAAGGTATCAAAGCTTTTAAACTGACATTGCATAAAAATTCCCAGATGTTTCCAATATTTCAGTTAAAAGCAATATACTTCAGATACACTTCTCAAGGAGAGGCAGAAAGAGCATTTAGTTTAGCTGCAGCTTTTCCAGGGTCTTCCCTTTAACAGCATGTTGTGCCCTGCAGGACTTTGGTTAGCAGCAGTGCCCAGCTCAGGAAACATGAGTGGAGTGCACTGGACCTGTGAAAAGCTATGACAAACACAGTACAGGGTGTGGGGAGCAAAAGAAAGTAGGAACCAACTGGATTTTTCTATAGATATTGGTTCTGCCAGCTAACATAAATTTAAAGAAGAAACAAAACAGCAGTCAAAGGGAAACACCTGTGGCTCTCAGAGTCCCTCAGTTTTTAATTTGAACTTCTTTGTTTCACTGGTTTAAATGAAGCAATTAATCAGCAATGTGTTGACAATTTTTTTTAAGGTATCTCCCAAACAAATGGTACCCATGACTCTTTGGTAAGATCATGGCACAAAAAGGGCACATAGGAGGTGGCTCAAAAATTTGTTTTTGTCACATTTAAGGGATAAAAACCTTTTCATCTGCCACAGAGGTGGGGAAAAAGCAGAGTATTTGAATCAAATTGGCCCGCTGGGCACCTAAGAAAGAAAAGTGCATGCAGAGCCTATTGACAACATACTGCTCATGTAGGGGGTTGATATGGAACATATGTGAAGACTCTGTGGTGCTGGAAGGATCTGGTCTCTCTTCCCCACCAGTGAGCTTTCTTTTGGCAGCACGGTTTGAACCTAGTTCAGTCCCTCTACTCCTGTGATCTCCACTACCACACCTGCACAACCAGTGCTAGATTTACCTCACGGAAGCCAAAAGTTCTACATAATCTGTCTACTGGAAACATTCATCTCAGCAGTCCTTTTCCTCCCGTGGGTGTCCTCTCTAAATCCTGCTGCTCTCTCTGTGTTCATTAATCCTCCAGATAATTCTGCATGTGCTTAGTGATGCTTGGGAAAAGGAAACTTTCCCCAGTGGGAAAGAAAGAGAAAAACTGAAGAAGTTAAAGCTAATTTAAAAATGGTTTTTTTTTATGTCTGGGTGAAAGAGTCCACTGAGACAGCATTGAACTGTGTATTTCTTAGGCAGTAGCTAGCACCAAAGCCTCAGCTCTGCTCCCCTTAGACCAGGGAGCTTCATGGAGCAGAAGGCTTTTCCCGTGAGATTCCACTTCTCAGGAAGGCTTATTTCCTCACAGCCTGAGATCTGAGACCACACGGCTGGAAGAGGAAAAGGGAGCCTTGCTCTCCATCTTAACCCTTCATACCACACAAACCACTAACCTACAAACTTCCCAGACCTGGTGTGGTTGCCCTAGCTGCACATCACACTATCCAGGACACTAGAAAGGCCATGGGGATGTTTCGTGGGCATTTCATGGACATGTGCTGTGCTGTTGTGTTTATGGATTCGAACATCGTCAATATCTCGCATGAAGAAGCAGCTAAAATGGGCTTCAGTCACAGCATGTGCTGTATCTTACCATATCATGAACCTCACAGGGCCCATGCTAGCAAAATCAGGCCCATTCAATGACACTTGTGTCCCTTTGATATCTAAAAATCAACAAAAGTCACTCAGTGTTCTGCCTGCATTTCATCCACTGGATTAATTTTAAAGCTATCTTTGAATTAACACGACACAGCTGCAAATGCAACCCTTAAGCTTCTCTGCTGAGGCATTAAAGAGGGCAGATACAGCATAAATATAATGGGAGTGACAATTCCTAGCAGAAAGGACTTTTTAAAACCTCAGGTAGGTGTATTTTTCGTAACTTAAACCTTTTTTAAAAACATGTAAGGAACAAAGAACAAGTCGGCATCACATGGAATCACAAAATAGAATTGGCCCAAAACCACAAAGGCTGAGGCAGAGGAATACAAAATCATCTCTCTGTACGTGTATTTTACCTCCCCAAGGCAGAGGGGCCACCACCACCTCTGCCCACCAGTGGGAGATTGCAAGTGTGAGTGGTTTTGGCAGGCCAGGTCCAGAGCAGCTCTGGGTGGCCTCAAGTGGCAGTGGCAGACACTTTCCTCTGCCCCCTGCCCTCCTCCATTTCCTGGCCATGGTGTTTTGTGGTCTTGCATTTGGGTTTATGTCCGTAGACCTGGCAGATTTAGCCCCGACACCTCAGAAAGGCCAGGCTGCCATGCTGCGTCATGCCTGCAGGCCCTGGGCCAGGGAGGATTAGTGGGGGTAAACAGAAGATTTTCCAGAGGAAAACCCCTACAAACAGCCTATTGGGAAGAAAGCCAGGCTCAGATTTACATCTGTGGTCCTAAACTGAGTATAAAGGGAAACTCCAAGTGCTGTAAGATCGACATTTGCAGGGTGAGCACAATGCACCCCTTGCTATGCTGCAGGACATCTGAATCACCTCCACGGTGATTAACCCCCTGCCCTCTGCAGCTCTCAGCCTACTACCAAGGGGCTTTGGTTCTCCACTGCCTCCTTCTGCTGGTCTCTGCCTTAGGTGGGACCAGTCCTGAAAGCGTTAGGGCCCCATGTCCACCCTGGGACTCTCTTGCTCCACCTGTGTGGATGCCAAAATGCCTGTCCAGCTTGCACGCCCTGGGAGCGCGGTGCTTCCCTTCGTGGTCTGCACTGAATCTCACCCAGTTTTGTCAGCCATCTACAGGATGAACATTGCCTAATTTAGCTGCAGGACAAGATTTCAGCACAAAAAGTACAATCACTTGTAACTGAGTTGATTGATTTGTACTTGTCAACATGCAAATCATTCAGGATAGCTACACAGGTCTTCCTCAATGCTGCATATGGCAAAGGGCTTAACTGCTTGAAAGCTTGTCTTTTTTTTCCCCCCCCCCCACCCCCAGCTAAACTCTGGATATTGCCTACTAGTACAAAAATGGCTTCTCGACAGCTCTGGACCATATGGCTATGTTAGTATTATTCCTGGGATTAAGGAATTTCAGCCATCTGCTGAGCCATCAGCACCCATTCCTTGCCCGTCCCCTGCCCCAGCTCCCCCACTGCAGGCTGCTCCAGGAACAGAGCGTGTCCCCAGGAGAGGACGGATTTCTCTACCCAGCCTCAGAGCTGTGAACAAGGTGAGCTGGCTGTGCCACTGATTGTTGATTCAGGATGGACCAAGCGTCTCGGGAAGCTGAGAAACCTCTATGAGATGAGGCTGACACCAAAGGAGGCTAAAAATTTTGCCCTTGTTTAATGAAGATGCTGTTCCTCTCTCACTCCATTAGTTCCACTATTCCTGAATTTTAAGCTAACCACAAAAATCAGAATTTTTGCAAAGCCTCTTTTCTTGCATTGGAATGCACAATGTCACCAGCACACCTTGAAATCTCCTGCAAATGTAAGCTTCTGGCAAAGAGAAAATCAAGATATGTGTAGATTTTGCTATTTTTATAAAATTCTAGATTGCTGTAGTTTGCAGGTAGAGTATTCCAGTTTGCACATGCAAATCAGGCTATCAATAGGAGCTGTTATTAAATAGACTGTACACAACACAGCTGAATACTGTCCAGTCAGCATTGAAGAAAAAAAAATTGCTAATGAGGTGAAACAGAAGTACATCAGCCTGGTAACGCAGAGGGCTGCAACTAATGAAGCACCAATGTTGCATCTTGGGTGATCAATCTCTGTAACTTTTGAAACTCTTTGTTCTACATTTAAATATTTTAATATTAATTTATTCTATTCTATTCACCTCAAGGGAATAATGAATGGTATCAGAATTATGGTTTAAAAAACCTCCAACAACAAAAAAAATACCAGACACTCATAGATCAGCCTGCCCTGGTTATTAAAACACAAAACATCAATTTTAAGCAGAAAACCGTTCTATAATGGACTCCCCAAAGGCTATTCAGCCAACTTCAAGAATTTTACGTTTACCTTGAAAGCAGTCATTAGTATAGGCTAATGATGTCTAAAAATATCCCTAAAACCTGTGGTTATGGGCTAAATAAGTTCTATAGTCTAGAATGAATTTGGTAGGAAATACTGTCATAAGAACAAGAGCATAATAAGTAACAATTAAGATACAGGCAAAATGAACCGAAAGTACAGACAGGGTAGGATATTCCTGAAGGCCCCTGCATAATTTTTTTCTGACTGCAGCAGTTCTTTCTACTGCTTGAAAATGGAATAATGGATGTTTCTCAGTGTTTTTGCATAACTCTACCAAAGCAAAAGCAACCAACAAATTCTGAACTACTATTTTGGATTTTCTGAGGCAGTCAGAAAATGTCAGCTAGTTCTTATGTTTGACCTCCAAATGGTGTTTCCACTTAAATTAGTATCAAAGCATAGGGAGAAAATTAGTATTTTCTTTTTTCAGCCCTTCTCAGACACCTTTACTCCTGTAAAAAACAATACCACATTAAAGTGATTTCCCCCTCTTCAAAAAAGGTCAAAAAGAAATTTAGAAAACAAAGCTAAACAATTCTTCTCATGGCCTATTTCAATTACTGCCTTGCTGAAGATTAATTATACTGTTACAATTGGGTAGAGAGCTGGCCATCATATGCTTTTAGATACTGAAATATCTTGGCATAGTAAATGAAACACTTTTAATACAGGGTTAGTTTGTCTGTGTTTGCCTGATGGCATCAGAAGCATGCCATCACAGGCTCACAAGCTCCTTAGTCTGACAGAAGCTGGCATGGCCATGAAAGGAGAGTCAGACTCTCCTGGTCCTGGATGCTGCTGATGCCTCTCTGCTGCCGGCACTACCATTCATAGTGGACTAGGCTGAAAAACTGATCCAGCTGAAAATTAACTAAAACAATTGGTCCCATAACCACTACATTCCCCCATCCAGCATAATGGCATTTGAATGCTTTTTGTTTTTGGAGCACCTCACCCCTTTTCCTTCAAAGAGGGCAGAGTCTGTTTCCACCGTAGGCTCTGATTCTGCATCATTTTCTGTGCCACTCTCGTCTCTTCTTCCCCTCTAGGATGCTGTCAAGATTAAGAACCATTTGTGTATCTGCCTGAAACCTTCTTTCTTAATATTCTCTTAACTCCATCCACCAGTCTAAGAAAAATGTTAACTATCCCTCCAAAGTCTGCACCTTTTTTTTTCTCCATTGTCAGTATTACAAGAAATTGAGTTTAGATGACAAATGCGTACTGTAGTGGAGATTTTAACCTACAGTGCATTACCACCATAGACAACACTTAATGCACCATCATTCCATAAACACCCGATGAAATCCCATTGCTATTGCTGAACAGCTCCAGACAGGGAGGCCTGGTTGCTTTTGGCATCATGTAGGAGTGACTGAGACATTAAATTTTGCAGGATCTATGAACAGGCTATGAGCTACTTTTCAAAAATAGTAGCTTAGTGAGGACATTTCACCTCTGGAGAATCTGAGCATATTTAAAACTCCACAACCCAGCACATGTAGTTCCAGTTCAGACAATGGTCCTGTTGTACATGTTATTAATGTTACATTCAGTCACCTTGATTTCTTCCACAAAATGGAGGGATGTTATTTTAAAAAGAAAATTAAAATAAACAATGTCAGCAATGTCTCAGATTTTCATGGCAGCATTTCCTTGATCTTAATTCAACATTTTCTGGGTTACAATTATTTTTTTTTTCTTTCTGTCTTCCCAACGGCAATTAATGAGAAACAATTTTAGGGAGGTAGAAGGAGTGAGATGAAGTAAGATACTGTCTTTAGGAATAAAAAGAGATATTCAGAAAATGGGAAATCAGTCTGAATTTTGTTGTCCTGCCAGGTAGCAAGTTGCATGTGCTGGCTCCTCATGTGAAAAGTCAGGGAACTTATGCTTAAGTGTTCCCTTAAGTGTCAGTTCAGTGCCTGAAGTTCCTGTGAATGAATTTTTAAAAATTATTTATGAGTTCCCATCATCCTGACATCGGTATTTCCAGTCCTGTGGCCAAACTGTTAGCACTGAGTCTACTAATGTCATCCACGAATCCGTGACAGCTCCTTCCAATGAGTGTTGCATTTGGTGGAGAGGAGGCAACGTGGCCCAGGAAATAATCTTAATTTATGAACTGCTGCCTCACTAAGGGAAGAGTTCTTTCTGGTTTTCCCTCCATTGTGGCTGTGGTGGAAGACTGTACACAGTCCTTCTATACCAGTCTACTCGCATGACTACAGTGTTAAACAAATCACACATTTTGGATGAGGCCATGGGAACTGCCAGATTGCATTGTGTCTATTGCTCCTGACTGTAACATAACATAGGTTTCAACACAGCAACTGCTCAGCTTCTTTAAGAACAAATTAATAAAGACAGGTTTCAAATACAAGTCATTCAGCCAAAGCATCATTAATGCATTACTGTTCTGAAGGGTAAAGAGAGGAAATCTAGAAAATTGAACCAAGAGACAAAGGGCTGCAGTTCAGCTCTCTTTTCTTGGATGCAGCTGAAGCAGCAACACCCCTAAGCAATCAGTATTCAGTAGTGCAACCAGAACTACCCAACACTACAGAGTATCATAAATATCCAGTGCATAGACAGCTGAGGCCTTACTATTGCAACTCTGCTTCTGCAAGATCAAAACACTCTGAAGTGGATCAAATTAATAATTAAAAAACACTGCCTACACCCCACTAGCATGAAATTGTTCATTTAATTCTAATCAAAGTCTTGGTTTTCCAAGACCAGAATTTTTATGCATTTTACTGAAAAATCTCTGTGTTCTAAAGATGTTTCTCCAATGCTATTTACAGTTTGGTTTTCATGACAACCTGAGTTTGTTCTTTGTTGCTTGCCTCACAGAGGTGAATTACACAGCAGTAGCAATCTGTAGGATGCACGACCATAAATACATCAGTCACTCAGAAATGCAAGAGCTGGCAAGCAACTTGACCTAGCAGTATCTACACCTCAAAACTGGAAGTATAGCATGTCAGAAGCTACAGGAGAACATACAGGAGACCAGAAAGTAAGACAGTGACATATAGTTCACACATGGATTCCCTTCAGAAATTGTTAGTTTTCATCTCTTCAGACACAGTCTTTCCTCTTCCTTTTCTTGTACTCCCTCTGTAGAGGCAGAGCAAACAAGAATTATTCACAGTTTGACCCTTTTCACCCCGCTGGCACCCCCCTAGGGCCCCTGGCTTTAGCACTCTCCACCACTAGCCAAACAAGGCTAGATGAACCTCTACAGAACCTGTCAAAGAAACATCAAAATTCAGCCAGAAGAAATCGAACAAGCCATGAACCAGAAGGTTATTCAAGAGGAATTCTCTATGGGGGTGCCTGGATTGTCTTAATAGTTTTGTTGGCTTAAACACAGTTCACAGAGTTTGTCAGTTCTGAGTTCTGCCTCCCCAGAGGAAGCCCATAGGGACCTTGTTCTCATATTTTCATTGCTATTTTACTTTGATCTAAGGATAGATACCTCTAGCTGATAGGAAATACTAGGTTCACAGAGTGAGTAGAGTTTAAGTTTTCTGAACATGGTCCTTCAAGTTTATCTTCTGGGAATATGGCAACTTTCTATGGTATCACAATGACATATCTGATCTAAATATTAATCTACTCTTAATATTATTACCATCTCAACATCAGTATGAGTTCTAGCACTAATCACACATCCTTGGAGCTTCTGACCTTTAAGAATTAAATTATTTGAAAGAATGTTGAAAACATGGAGAAAGCAGAAATATTTGCTTTCTTAATTGAAACAATCTCCAAGTAATTTACTATGTGGGGGGCAGCTTACAACTTCGAAAGAAAGATTTTTTAAAAAATTCAACACTTTCCTGAAATAGCCCAACATAGAAATTTAAGGGTCCATTATGGTAAGTAAATTATGTGAGTGACAAACATGAGGAGTAAACATGTCAGCAGGATCTCACTAGGGACCTCATCCTTACCACAAAGCACTGAAGAAGCATTTCTGAGGGCTGCAACCTTCCACCTGGATTTTCTCCACAAATTTGAGAACCCAGCAGGAGACTGCAGGTGGGAAGCTGCACTGGTGGGAGCAGAGAACTTAGGACAACAATAACAGTGATGTTTTAATGACTTGGCCAACACTACTGAAAACAAGAACAACTGCCTGTATTTGTTTATATTCCACTGAAGGCACACAGTACATTATGTGGCACATTAGACTTAAAAGCTCCCAGTGTACACAATGAATTATGCAGTAGTGTTTACTAATAAGCCATCTAAGATTTAAATAATAATAATTTTGCATGTAAGCCATACAGTAAAAATGATTCATGCGTTCTAAGTGCCTAGAGCAAAGCGTACTTTCCTTAGCAGGAGGCTTACTGGGAGCCAACAGCTGAGGATCTACCAGCTATGCAGAAGAACGGGGACAGAGGAACAACATGCCTCCAGTTCCTCCTGCCATTCCAGCCATCCCAGAGTCAGCCTTGTGGTGGCAGCTCAGGACTGTAAACGTTGCAAGTGGGAGGCTTTACCACACTGACAGCAGCCAGGGGCCTGAGCTGGAAGCTGCAGGTCATTCTTTTAATTACATCTAGTGCTAAATGTAGCCAGAGATAAGCAGAAGCTGATGAAAAACAAGTAAGAAGTGGAAGATGGTGAAGCAACAATATATTGATTTTGGTCCCATTACGTGGGGATCACCCAAATATTCCCAAGCAGCCCATCAGGAAGGAAAACCAGAATTTTGCAGCACTGCTTCATGTGCTTTAGGGTCTTAATGTATTAGTGTA
Organism: Antrostomus carolinensis; assembly: GCF_000700745.2. Classification (NCBI taxonomy): domain Eukaryota; kingdom Metazoa; phylum Chordata; class Aves; order Caprimulgiformes; family Caprimulgidae; genus Antrostomus; species Antrostomus carolinensis. The sequence goes on along the minus strand of NW_010298819.1, from coordinate 2,421 downwards.
ATATGTAACATTATAACTTACTGCAACTATATAATTACAGCAATATTACAAAATATTATAATGGATAAAATTGGTATCATCATGTTGCATAATTATAATCTGCATTATAATACATGAACTGATTTGTATACTATGTAACATTACGTTATAATGCTACGTTCTGGCATTTCCCATGCTCCAATTGCAAATTGCCACTTAAAGCATTCCCTTTAATCCCTATCCACAGCTCACTTGTGCTTTCCAACCTACCTTAATTTCTTTTCTATCTTCATCACGTAGTCTCTGCCTATCTGGCTTGCTCATTGGCTTGTATTCCAACACAATGGTTTTTGCTTTGGCACATGTGGTATTCAAACTTGCTCCTGGTGGATTATAAATTATTTCAAATTAATGCAGAATTGTTCAAGAATGTAATCACAAAACTACATAAAAATAAAGCTTTTCCACCACTTAGGGTCTGGCTTTGCCTTTTCTGCTAACTAGAAAATAATAATCTTTGGGACTATTATTGGAGAGTAGAGACATTCTTTAGTTTGAGTAACACACTGTAAATTATCATATCTACATCCTGATTGTTGAGCATATCTGGAAGCAATGGATCAGCTACAATCTGTAACAGCCACCTTACAGCTCTGTTAGCCACGATTGCGATGGAGCCTTGCCCTGGATCACTCAAGGACCCACAGCCTCCTTTCCACCTTTGCTGTCTGCTTTGCACTCTGGTAACAATCTCCTCTTCTTTTCTATATTAATTTAGCAATAATTGGGTAGTTCTTTTGTGCCGTGCAAATTTAAATCCAAACACGTAATCCATATTTCTAACACATTTAGACTGGACTTTGTTCCAGTTTTAGCTACTTTTAAAAATATGGTAATTTCCTTGAGTTTGCATAGGATTATCTATGTAAATAAGGGAATGAATCACAGAGCTAGCCAGAAATTTTGTTAAAACTTTTTCATGGATAGTTGAAAGGTTTTACTTTTTTATGAGAAATTTCTACTATTTCCAGGAAATCAGTATTTATTCCTTTTAAAAAAAAGTCAGGCAACATTTCAAAACGCAATTTAAAAAAAAAAAAACCACAGCTTTTTAATAAAAATCAAAGTTCAGACTACAGAAAATGAGAAATTCAGATACTGCAACACCAAGTTGGGTTTGTAGCTTTGGGTGAATGTCCTCTCTGATTAGAAGCTGCCACCAGAATGCACTTATCATCAAGCACTGTCAAGGACTCCTGTGGTGGTTGAGCCAAACAACCAGACAAGGCTGATGCCATCCAACCACATAAAAAAACCCAAGCCAGATGTATTTTCAGCAGCATTTTCAATGTTTTTGAAGTTTTCCATTTTAATTTTAACACAGATATAGTATTTCATATAGAATTTTTTAATACTGTAATATTTGAACGTCTTTTCTTTACCCCCACCAGCTCCAGTAACTTCTCCTAGCTGAAGATAAAGCAAGGAGTGCTCAGCTGCATAAAGTACCAACTCCAATCATAAATGATTCAGCATTTGACCAAAGGGCACAGCTGAAAAGACTGTAACTTTGAACTTATCTCTGATAATTTCATTTGCATTGGATGCCTTTCTACTGGTCCCTGTTAATACAGTCTACTTGTCATTTTTGCCAAGTAAATCTTGCTAGGTTTTTTTCCCTCCTCTGTCATTTATATCCCATTCATTGGAAGAGAAATTGACAAAAATGCTTTTGAATTAATCCCAAAGGTTTCTTTCAACCATCTTTAACTCCTCTTCCCTCTATCTATTAGTGTAATGTTCTATAAAGTTTGGCCTAGATTTTGTGACCCAGGGAAAGATTTCCAAAGCCCAGTTTCAGTACGGGACCAGAGAGCCGCCTTGCTCACCGTTCACACTGGGAAGGTGTGCTCATGCCATGCTAAGCACCTTGGATAACCTGCCCTGATGAGATGGGTGTTGCTGGTTTCTGACCCTAAATACTTTACAGAGGACAATTATGTACTGCTGAGCAGTCGTCCTGTGACAAATCAGACCCTGAGGTTATGTTTGGCTGAGTAACTCAATTCATCAGACACTCGTAAAGTTTTGGTCCTGTGGGCTGGTGTTTTAAATAGTGATTAGTACTTAAATAATACTGTTTCAAGCATTATGTATGAGTATTTAATATTTAGATTCCTATCTCCTTAACCATAACCTCACTATCCATCTTCTTGTAACCTTTATTTCATTACCCTTGTTTACCTTCAGCAATAGGTGGCACGCTCTGGCTTTAATTAAACTCAACTTCATCTTCTCTTTGAACCCCTTGGGCTGCTGGAGAAGCAGACTCCTGGCTCACAAGGCGCTGGGGGCTCCGTCAGGCCGGGGAGGCTCCCACGGGGAGTTTTCCCACGGAGAGCCCCCCCTTCCCAGCCGCGGACACGTTGCCGTAGGGAGAGC
>NW_010298818.1:13439-51588 GCF_000700745.2 Antrostomus carolinensis | reverse complement strand
CCGCATTCCGGCCTCCGCAACCCCCAGAGAGCGGGAGGCAGGAGAAGCAGGGCCAGGGCTCGCCTGCCCCACTGCAATGTGCGCAAGAAGGAAGGGCGGGCTCGGGACCGCGCTGCACCCGACCCTCCTGTCAGCCCATTTCCACTGCTGGGGGCTGCCCCCCATCCTCCAGAGGCCACGGGGCCAGAGACCGTCTCCTTCTGGCAGCAGAGACCCCAAGAGCCCAGCCTGGCGCAGGCAGCGGCACGTCCATCCAGGCGTCACTGCAGGGTTACCCCGGCGCGACCTGCCAGGGACACCGCCAGCAGCAGCACCGTGGTTGCTGTCGCCGTACAATAGGCAGCAAAGACGGTTTTCCCACAAGGAAACAGAGGGAAAAAGTATGCAGGGACTAAACACACACCACGTAACTATATGTGGACTGCACACATGGCGTGAAGGACAGAGGTAGGAAGAGGAAGATCGGGACAACGCTGGCTTTTCCCTGACAGTGTTCTAGAGCAAAGCATCACGCAATGATCTCAGACATTTCAGCTCTGAGACTGGAGACCCACAGTAAAACTTTTAAAATTAGCTTCCTTGCTGCCTTTTTCTGACCATTTGTATTTTCACCACACCATCTTCCTCTGATCAAAGTCAAAGCAGTCTGTGGTGAAGGGTGGAAAAGCAGGTAATGGCAATTAGCAGAGCACAGCATTACACAATGCTAATATGACAGACAAAGAAGCGACAAATACTGGATGTTTCCTTAATCCACTTTATACATACAACTGCCAATATGGACATAATCCTGACTGGAGAAACTCTCCCAGCTAGCAGTGAGCAAGTTCACACTATTTGGTGTTACTCAGGCAATACCACTTCAATTACTCCGGGGTAACTAAAACAATGCATCACATCCATGCAGACAAACTACCTAAGCCGCCTGCAACCTATCACTGGAGAGAGACAAGAAAGGTTTATAGGTAGACTTCATCTTCTAGTAAATCATTTGGTCTAGCTAGAAAAAATAGACAAGTTTTCGTATCTATTAAATCTTGCTTAGGTCTGGAACAGCACACAAAGTAGGAAACAGTTAAGAACAATTATTTCATTTCACATGTGGATGAGAGGAATAACAATATGCAATAAAAGCAGTTTCTCTGCAGAGCTTATGATGGTTGGTATTAGCTAAACATTTTCGTTCCAAAACTTTGTCTTTGGAAGGTGAGATGGTGACTGAGAGCTGACCACAAGATCCTCTAGCAATACAGATAATTTTCTCCTCTACAGCTTCCTACCTGGCAAGGGATGTTGATCTCTCTCACACCTTTCTCTCTCTCCCTGTAAAAGACACTGTATTTCTCAGGTCCTCCTAATTGCATCAGCTCCATAAGTTTGGAGATAAAAAAAAAATAGTATCCAGTAAAAAGTTATAACCTGAAATACTGTGTTGCAAGGAGGCATATAATACGCTCTAGTTCTCAACTGACAGGACTGTGGGTCTGTTTGATTAGTAGGGTCTCCAACACAACCATTGTGCAATACAGAAGAGTGAGCTAGATACTCACACATAGTTGAAAACCCGAAACTGTACAGATAAGTAAAAGTTCAAACAACAAGCTGAGTTTAGACTAAGCATAATACAGCCCTCCTTTTACCAATAAAGGTTAATAAATCCTAAATAAGTCAAACAATTAGATGGCTTACTTTTCTTTCACATCTACATGCAAGAATATATGTTGTATAGTCTGTTTAGCTGCAGGCCAAAAGACGTAGTCACAGTCTGTGAACCTATCTGTCTTCTGAAACCAAAATCTGACAATTTTGTTTGGATACTTTAAAAAAAAATAAAAAAAAAATCCCACCATTAAGGGGTTCTGGACACCATCCTTACACTGAGCGTAACTACTTGTCAGGCTTTGGCAATTACAAACTGCAACACATAATTTTGAATAGTGGGAAGTCTCAACTAATCTATGTTTTTAATTGTGCATATAAAGCTTTAGAATTATAAATCAAAAAATTCAGACCTTCAGAGGAAAAAATTCCAATGAATCCATTAAATCTGACAGGTACTCCTGACCCCAATTACTGTACACGTAGCAAGGACAAGATCACAAATTATGCTCATCATCAATGGTTACAGGGGAGGAGGTGGAAAGCCCGGCAAGGCAAGCAAAACACCACAATAGACTATTTCCCCAGTTCCCTTATCTTCTCTCATTTTTCCTTCAGGAACCAAAATGTTTTCTGATGTGATGTGAAGGCAGCTAGCCCTAGTAGTAGTCCCAAAGGCACCTAGAGTACACAAAGGTGTGATGGAGTCTTCAGTAACCACAGCTCTTTCAGACTGAGGTGGAAGAGCTGCACCTCTCCACAGGCTTTAAAATAAAAGCCACTGGCTACTTTTTGAAATTTAATGTTTGCTTAGTGGTGAAATGACTCATGGTTCTGCCTCCCAAGTTCTCCTGCACTGCACATATGCTGAAGATGGGATTGTACAAGCATGAGAATTGACTAGGTGTTAATGCGGATTTGATCACACTGCATTTTTAGGAAAAGGGCAGAGTGGGTATACAGAACCCCTCTGAGATTTTAGGAAACATGTAAAATAAGAATTATGTAAAAATAGTAAAATTAATGAGCAATAAGAATGCCAAGTGAGAACAGGCAAGCAAATACAGACCTATTGAAAATGAAGAGGTCTAGAATGGAAATTTTTCTGCCCTTATTGATACATTTACACCTAACTCAGTTTCCAAGCAGACTGTTCATATTTCATTTTGCAGTGCTATGGGAAACCTTACAAAAGTAGTTACCTAAGAATAATTTGGAAAGCAACTATTGAAGTGCTCTTACAAAGAGGTCAATCACAGTTTATCATCCAAAAGACCTTGACACAGGATAGGAGAATTACACCTCTGCAACTATGTAAATAGCTGTATACGTAGACCAAATAGGTAAAGAAGCATCAATAGAATCCCAGGCTGCTCACACTGACATACGACGTGCCACTGCAAGACGATACCACCAATGCTACGGACTAACCTGCTGCTGACTGAAATCAGTGCGAGGTTTTGCAGTGCTGGCAGTGCCAGCTGAACCTGCCCAGCAGTTCCTGAGCCATCAGTCAGGCTGACGTCTGGAAACGCTAGCGGGAATGCTGAAGTAAACAAGGGGCCAAAGGACTGACCACTTTCCACACCAGGTAAACAAACTCAGTAGCCCGAGAGAATAGAGGCAGTGGTATACTTGGACCAAAAGTCCATTTTACTCATTAATCTCTGTCTTACCAAACACTTTGGTGGCACATAAATACAGAAATCTTTCCCCAGCTAGCCCCTTTGGCTTCTAGAAATCATGGATTGCCCAAGGTAGAGGAGCAGCATCCACTAAGCTGCTCAGTCCTTTCAAAACCTCCACACAGGTCCTATGCCAATGAACCCCACGGTACCATGATGTGCCACATAAAACAGCACTTCCTTTCTTGCATAATTTCACTGAGCATCCTAATAAATGTTGTTTTAAGGGTGAACAAATAAATATTCCTTATTCACCTTCTCCATACCATTCACAATGTCACAGATTTCCAACATCATCTCTTAGTTATTTCACTTTTTCAGGCTGACTAATACTAGCACACTTTAGACTCTTTCCTATTTCTCTGATCTCACAGGCTGTCCTTCTGATTTAGTTCTTCTTCTACTGTATTCTTTTGAGATGGAGGAAGGAAAACCAAATGCAGATTTTAAGATGCAAAAAAACCCCATTCATTTGTGCAATGACATAATGAGGGTTTACTTAAAACTGTAAGATACAAATCATATTTTTCCACATCGCTGCATATGTCACTGCTGTTTTAGGATATTCCAGTCCTACATCTCTATGACAGTTCTGTTAGAAGAAATAAAACTATATTACTACAGTCTAGCCAAACACCAGGACTACAGAGTGAAAACCTGAAGGTGGCTTACAAGAATCTGAAAAGCAATAAATGCAGGGGATAACAGTTATCACTTGCAGTAACCTAATCAGAGTACTGATAAGAAATAAAGCAAACAAGGCTTCCTGGGGTAGTTCTTTTATTAGTGAATGAGGTCTGATATCAACTATCTTAACAGAGACGGAGTACAGTAAGTATCTTAAGTAATTCTAGAGAGACACAGAGACCTCAGGAATATGAAAGTCCTGCTTGGACTGGTAGAGGAGGAAGGAGAAAGACAAATCAGATTATCTGAACAATTTCTCATTTCTACTTTCTAGACTAACATTTAAATAACTTCCAGCAATGCTGCTACGTGCAGAGTTGCGTATACAATGATTTAATCATGTCTCCACAAGCACCCTCCTGGCTCTTCTCATGGCTCTCAAAGAGAACTGAACAGCGTTCACATTAAAATTATTACTTTTAAAAGTTGGTTTTTTGGGTTTTTTTCAGCTCCTGTCAAGCATGAGTGAACCCCACCACCACAGGGGCTGGATCCCTGTTTTTGACATCCTCCACACACTCTGACATCCCAGCACTTCCAGAGGCTGCAGCAGCCTTCTAGGAGGAGACATTATCCCAGCCCCATTCCCTCCTTTAGCCAGCAGCAGCAGCTGGGGTGCACACCCATAAAAAGGTTTTTAGGCATCTGATCAGACCTATCTCCCTGAGGAAAAGGTAGCAAGTTAGACAGAAACACTCCCTGCTCAGATTTGGGTAGCACACTGCTACCATGTTAAAAGAGAAGAAAAACAAACAAACAAAAAATCCCCAATAAAACCACAACCAAACAACAAAATCAAAAACACTCTCCCCACCCCATAATATTCCAGCATCTTAGGCATCAGTTCTTCTGTTCTGCTTTTCTGCTTCCCACTTTTCACACACCTTCCTGTCAAGTCCTCACTTCTGCGTATTTTTCCTCTACTGAATCATATTATTATTTGGCTTCTACCTTCTCTACTGCTGAAGCCACCTGAAACAACAAGGCAGCCGTCACCCACCACAACACTTTTGCTCCTTCATTCGTGAAACTTTTGTCAGAGAAGAAAAGCAATTCCCTGATCAATACAAGTCCAAGCACACAATTCTGAAATATCTACATCTTGAACTATTCTCAATAAAAATTGATGGTGATTCTCCACTAGCTATTTTCCAAGCAAGTCTTTCAAAGGAATAAAGAGATCACCAGAAAATACATGGCCCCAACAAAAAGGACAAGCAGTTCAAAGAATTGATATAAAAAAAGGCAGTAATTCCTCTGCTATAAATTGAGAACGTATTTTAAAGCACATTTAAATAAGAATTTGGCTGTTGATATTAATGCAATATTCATATAACGCAGCTTCTACGTGAAAAACTGCAAATATTTTCAAGGAACTTAAATTCTCTCTTTATTTACTCCTTCCTCCTCAAAATGTGTTTTTAGCTCCTTTGCAGAGGAGCTTTAAGTTTTGTTACTACCTGAATAATGTGCTGCACTGAAACGTGAAGCGACCATTTCCCACCACAGTCAAAGCAGCAGAGCCATCCTTCCCCCGCAGCCCTTCGCCGGGCTGGAGACAGACAGCACCTGCACCGGGGCAACGGGGGATTTCTGGGGCAATGGGACACTCAGAGGTGCCTGCACACCCAGAAAGCTCTCCAGCTGAGCAAGGGCAAAGGGCCTCCCTGCAGCAGGGCTTCTCCCACCAGGAGCCTTGCAAGGAGACCTTGTCCAGGGCAGCATCATTGCCATTTTTTTGATGGCACTTGAACAAAGTGGACACAGAGCAGGAGACACAAGCCCTGCAGGGACAGCACAGGGGGAATGAGTGCCCAGCAAGAGTGCCAAGCTCCAGGCAGCTAAGCAGCTCTCGTGTTAGGCATCTGATCAGACCTATCTCCCTGAGGAAAAGGTAGCGAGTTAGACAGAAACACTCCCTGCTCAGATTTGGGTAGCACACTGCTACCAGCGCAAGCCGTGCGCTGCTGCATTCAAAGTTTCCTTTGTGAGGATCTGCTTGAAAAATGAGAGGAGGAAAGATCTAGTTTAAAAGGTCACTGAGGTTTAGGAAAAGGGAAAAAAAACCCTATCAAAAAACCCAACTACTCAATTTCAGAGGGAGGTAGTTCATGTACTCAAACTGTCAAGAGGAAAACCTGACACATTGTGAAGAAATAGTGAGATGTGGCCAAGAGCCCGGTGCTTTAGCTCTAAACCTCATCTGGAAAACAATATGGCAGCAGTTTAAATCTACTGAAACTAGGGTAGTGCTGAAGCAGCGTGTTGTTGGGCACCCAGAAAGAAGCACTGAAGAGGGGTGACTAGAAGACTCTTCATATTGAACACTACAGTCAGAAGGGAAGCTTAAAGGAAAGGATGCACAGTGCTGTGAGCTGGTAGGACACGCAGAGGATGTCCAGTAAAGGCAGAGGTGGAGGGTTCCTGGCATTCGCTATAGGTGCTGTCCCAGGAAGGATTCAGATCAACTGATAATCTCACATCAGACAGAAAACAGACAAACATCTGTGGGTAGAGACCAGTACTTAAAAAATAGGTCATGGTGACGTTTGCCAAAGCGTAGCAAGCCTGTAGAGAAAGCCATTCTAGATTCATGTTGACTGAGACTGCACAACCATTCCTCTGCTAACAGGGGATGCTGATGGGCAGGACAGCTTCTGCCTCCAGCCCCTGTGAAACACCCCGGGAAAAAGGAGATGAGTGACTCCCAGGGAACACTTTCCCACATTTCTCCAAGCGCAAAGCAGCCTATCTGCAATGTGAGTATTTGGAGTCATAGAATGGTTTGGGTTGGAAGGGACCTTAAAGATCATCCAGTCCAACCCCAATGCCATCAGCAGGGACACCTTCCTCTAGACCAGGTTGCTCAGAGCCTCATCCAGCCTGGCCTTAAACACTTCCAGGGAGGGGGCATCCACAACTTCCTTGGGCAACCTGTTCCAGTGTCTCACCACCCTCACAGTAAAGAATTTCTTCCTAATATCTCACTCATTACCCCTTGTTCTATCACTAACTGCCCTTGTAAAAAGTCCCTCCCCACCCTTCCTGTAGCCCCTTCAGGTATTGGAAGGCCGCTATAAGATCTCCCCGGAGCCTTCTCTTTTCCAGGCTGAACAGCCCCAACTCTCTCAGCCTGTTCTCACAGGAAAGGTGCTCCAGCCCTCGGATCATTTTTGTGACCTTCCTCTGGGCTTGCTCCAGTAGGTCCATGTCCTCCTGGTGTTGGGGACCCCAGAACTGGACACAGGACTCCAGGTGGGGTCTCACGAGAGCAGAGGGGCAGAATCACCTCCCTTGACTGGCTGGTCACAGGAGTTATGGGGAAAAAGTAAGGAGAGAACACAAAGAAGGGGTAGAGGGTCCTTGTAGCCAAAAATAGGCAAGATAAGGCTATTGGAAGAGGTAACAGGTTTCTGATAGAACCATGAATATAGGGGGGAAAATGAGAGAAGTCTTTGGGACCACAAACACACTTTTCAGGTCTGACAAGGACCAGGCTTTGCTGCTAAATACATATTAGGAACAAGTTAAGATATTATCAGCTGGACAGGAGAATAGCTCCCAACTGCAATGACCATATCTCTCTTTCTTTAACCTTAAGTAAACTGGTTGCACATGCTTTTCTTTTGTGCATGGTACAAATGTTTTGTGTCCTAAGCCTCTCTGAGATAGACTAGGTGAGTGACCAAACATCACCTTCAGCTGTCTGTGGATCAAAACAAAGATCACATTCCCTTTTGGATTTGAGGCAAAACCGAAACACACACCGAGATTGTGTTTAAACAGCTGTTTAGATTTCACTAATTTTATACATCCCTAGGGTATGTAACGTACAATAATTTAACTATCCTGAGCATCCCTCCAAAGGAGAGAGAGTGGTTCATGTTTCAAGATGCAGAAGAAAAGCTGTTAAGAGAAAACAATGTCATTTCTGCTAGTCACATTTTGGGGAATAGTTCATATAATTTTGCATAGAATCATAGAACAGTTTGGGTTGGAAGGGACCATCAAAGGTCAACTAGTCCAACTGCCCTGCAGTGAGCAGGGACATCTTCAGCTAGATCAGGTTGTTCAGAGCCCTGTCCAACCTGACCTTGAATGTTTCCAGGGATGGGGAATCTACCACCTCTCTAGACTTTTAAACCAAGTCCCCATGATGTAACTGGAACGCTTCTGTAAGCAAAGTTCATGCAGACACAAGTGAATACCTCCTTCCACAAGGGTGAAATACATATTGAGACTGAGTAAAATACTAATAGCTGTTAATTGTATTACTAAACCGTACATGGTTTTGCTCTTGGAGGAGATGTAACATGTTGAGATACCAATCCCTGCTTCATTTTGGGTAAGATTTGCCTGAGTGTCTGGGTGAAGTTTTCCAAGAGCAATTTAGGCCTCTGAAGTAACTGCATTGCTCTTAAAGATTTTACACCAGGGCATTTTGAAGTTTTATTCCTTACTTTATTGGAATTGACAATTCACATTGCCATACCGTAATACTAGAAAGTATTAAAACACCAAATGCAGGTAAAGAGCAGTGTCAAAACCAAAAGGGACTGCTCAAATGCCTAAAGTTCAACACAAGCTGCACATCTATAGACCTCCGACTTGTCCAAGACTGTACACTGGCAGCTGGGCAAAGAACTTAATTGCAGAGGTGGTCTCACTTCATATTATAAATCAGGTTAGTGTTTTTAAATTTGTAGGAGAGACATCATTCCAAAATTTATATTTGTTCAGTGGAGCTATATAAATGAAAAGCAGAATGAAAAGTGGTACAGGAATTAAAAAAAACAAAACTGGGTAAATTTCCTTACACAAAAGGAGAATACTTTGGAGAAAATGAAAAAAAAAAGTCAACAGCTCTTAAACTAAATTGTATTTAGACCATGTTAAATAACTAAAAGCAACCATACAACACTTTGAGCTCAAAAGTAAAGTCAGTACTGATTACGTAAAGGAAAACATTTACAGGATACACCAAACTCCCCCATATGCAAATACTTGAAAGAAAATGAAAGAATTACATCAAGATTAATTTGATTTGGGTTTAGGAAGTGCAATAGGAACAAAACCCACACAGCTACTGAATTGACCTCAGCAAAGGTGCAGTGGCCTAGATCAGTTTGGTAGCTTACTTTTAAAACGTAGCTTACTTAAGGCAGGAGAAAAGTGTTTGTGTAATGCAGTACAATTATGCAAAGATATCCAGGACTGAAGTTGCAAAAGATTTATACAGTTAGACCACAGAGAAATGCACAATTTTTGTGCTCTGGATTCCTTCAGTCTCACATTACTTAGCAGTGACCTCCAGTTCTTCATGGCAGACACAGGGCATGGTTTCATAAGCTCCTAAGAGGAGGGGAGCTGTTCTCACATCTCCTTCTACCTTGGGCTCTGGCTCTCGTCTGGTGCCACAGAGACAAATGATAAAAACAATTATCTCAGTTTTTGTCTTTGTTGGTCTAGTGAATTGACTCACCTTACCTTGTGATCAGATGAATGCCAGTGGCAGTTCAGAGAGAGGGGAAAAGTGTAGTTCAGAACAAGGTGAGGAAGCACAAGACCTCCCTGTTCAGCAGCAGCACTCAGCTGTACTCTGAACTATTGCTTAAGAAAATATAGTCAGACATATGGACACAGTCTATATCTAGTCTGGGACACTTTAAGGGAGCAATTTTAAAAAGAAAGCCACTTTATACATATGAAACTTGTTTATTACACTTAAAGATTGTGAGGGACAACCAGAAAGACGAAGATGGCATAAAATCATTAAGTTTTAGCAACAAATAAGACAGCTGACAAGAGAACAGTAAGGAGGAGTAACAAATGTAAGAAGGAAGGAAGCCCTCATTAGTTTTAAAATGGAGCGTGACCTGTTTAGTCTCTATAAGGAATTATACAATAATTACTATCTCTAAGGAATTATATTACTGTTACTATAGCAGAGAACAAGATCCAAGATACAAGCAGCTCCTCTTCACCATGAAGCACATTCCTGTGTACGGTTTTAGCCCGAGCAACACTATTTCAAAATGCTAAGCTTTATGATTTGGATCTACCCATATTATTGCATAAAACCAAGTTTTTAGTTCCTCACTTCCGGGGAGCTTAATTTTTTAGATTATGCTTTAAACCAGCAAATAGTTTCTTAGCTTTATATTCTGCTCATCCTATACTAATCTATTGACTCTCACCCCATCCCAATCTGACTAATCATCCCAGGGCAAGGTGGCATTTAACCAAGCTTGGTGTCAGCACTGAGGATGAGAGAGGCAAGGGAGGGATGGGGCAGCGGCAGAATGAGGGGATGGAAATGAAGAAGGGCAGAAGTGTCTGTAAAAAACAGACCCATGACAGCTGGAGCAATTGGGTGGTAAATCCAGGCCCTAACTCTATTCTTTCCTTTAGAAAAGGACAATTACTTGTTTTCACTCTTCATTATCAGTCCTGTGTCTGATATATGGTTATCACAATTCCTTTTCTGAAGGTTGTCTTTACTTCCCACTGATGCTGCCTGGATACAAAGCCGTGTGTGATAATTTTAGCCTTCCATTCCAGAGCCAGGTGTCCTTGTGCACACTCATATAGACAAAGCAGTGGTGAAACAAAAGGAGATCTTGTTACACAAAGCTCCAAGTGCGACATTCAAAAGGAAATCCACAGAAAATTTCAGATGGTGAAAATATCTGCAAGTGCTCTCCTGCATTTTTCGTACATGATCTAACTACACTTACTGTGGAAGCACTTGTAACCATATATTTATTCTGGTCCTGGATATTTGCAATTAAATACTGACAAGCCTGTAACAACAGGAAGTGATCATCATTTCCGTGACAGGAGCTTTTTCCTACGTGTTCTGGGTCACCACTTCGTGGCCTCATCAAAAGCGTGGACTATTCCCAACCTACTTTTCATTTCCCACAAAAACTGCCTCTCCCCACTGCTGGTTCACCAACCTCCAACAGCCTGTGCAAGAGGGACTTGGGAGCACGTGGTTCACCTGAGCTATCCACAAGACAGACTGAAGTCCTACTTCACATCAACACCACCTTAGATTAACTGTAGTCAGCAGACAGATATCACATCTTCAGCTAAGTGCTTTATCCTCCTTCAGAGCAAACTTTATGACCCACATTTATCAGCCACACGAAAGACAGCCTGCAAGCAACAGATGTCTACTACCTAAGGGCAGATTAAATAGCTACCATCCATGAGGTCAACAGCTATCAGGGAAGGAATTACACAGCATTCAGGTACACATGGTATCTTCAACCTAAATGTGAATAACAGCCAAAGCAAAGATGCAGCAGTAGAAACTTAAGCATAAGCTGCTGGGTACACTGGGTATGCACACAACAAGAACCCCAAAGCTGCATTATTATGTCCTCCAGACTGTTTGGCAACACATGTCTGGATCCCTACTAGCATGCTTAGCATTACACACAATACACCATGTTAAGTCAACCTTTCACAGAGATACCAACTTGTGTAAGACAATTCACAGACTCAGCATCCAGAAACCTCTTCCTCATCCAGAGTTTGGCTTTACTCATATAAAAGAAATGCATAGACTCAAGATCAGAAGCTGTTCATATCACCTGTAATCACTTTTTCCAGTGTCTAGTTCAAAACCATTCAATCTACCCCAGGATCCCCATGTTTGACATTCTACCTCTAAAATATCCTTGTGTACTTGTGCAGGAAGAAAGGGTCTCTTGGGTGCACTGATAAAGCCAGGTGGAGCTGCAGGACAAAATGACTTTTGTGCTTTGGCAGATTTACCAGCCAGTGGTGTCTTAGCTGTCTTACCACATTGCAACAGTGACCATGGACATAAAAGAGAAGTAGTCTACACTCCAAAAAATAGCAAGGTGAATTACATTAAAAAACAGAACAAATACTTTCCCTGGTTTTCTTTAAAATCGGGGGGGGAACTCTATATTTTCAGTTTGATATATAGAGTAATAAACTGTCTGGTAACTTCTCCCTTGGATAGCATTTTATATATGCTATATGATATCCATTATTCACTGCATGTGAAAGAGCTTTTCTGGCTAAGTTGGTGACCCACAGATGTATATTCCATGCAGGTGTTTGTGCTATTAACTCATAAACTGGATCAAACCGCCCAGCACAGCTGAAGTATGTCAGTCTTTGAGCACACTACAGAAATATGCTGCATTACTGGGAAATGGAAGAAGAAAGCCACAGGTACCCTTAGATCAGAGAGAGATGGTTGTTATTTTCTGTCACTTGCCTGAATGAACTGTTCAGACACTTTGTATCTAACTGTGTGGTCAAGAACACAATTCTTATGCAAATTCTACATCCTGTTTTCAGCTACTGAAGAAAATCCAGGTACATGAAGGAAAGCTTTCACATCGCCTTTCTCAGGTCTCTGCTGGATGGAGTTCATTCAGGTTAACTTAAGAAACAAAATGGTAGGAATGAGAAAAAGCAAAGACTTCCATTAGGAAACACTAAAAATCCTCAATATATAATTTAAACTGCACATTGTTTGGTTAGTTTTTTAGGGTTTTTGTTTGTTTGTTAGGAAAAAAAAAACCCAACAGATACACTTTTCATACTAAACATTGTTTAAAAATCAACCCTTTCACACATCTAACTTTAATTTCTTCAACAAATTTACCTGACAGTGACAAAAGCTTAGTACATATGACTCTGTACAGCTACCCCTGAAAACAGACCCAACATCAGTCCCTCTGGAGCAGCACTGGATTTGGACACAGCTCCACGAGCATCTCAAACCAACCTACAATGAATCTGTCACTGAAAGGGGCAATTCCACTAACCTCCTTCCTCCACGTGTTCCTGCCACCAGCCTTGCACTGGCCGAGTTTGTTAGATGCCAGCCGAGGGGAAGCAGCTCCTGACTCTGGGCTGGCGACGGCTGAAGGGACTGGCCAGGACTGGGACCACCCAGCTGGGTTCAGAAGGAGGAGGACAGGCACTACATCCTCTTTTAGCAGCAAAATGGACACCCTAGATCGGCTTAAACTGTTTATGAAAGCACACCCTGGGAGTGACAATCAGAGCTAGTTGCAGGTTTCTTATACAAATGTGGAGGTAAAAAGGGTTGGTGATTATTTCAAGAGATGAGGGGATGCAGAAAAAGAAAGTTCAGTGAATTTTTACTCACTTTGCATGTAGGTAGGCTCAGGAGCATTTTGCAGATGTGTGGAAGAGAAGCTCCCCAGCCGTCTTTCTGTGGTCTGACAGACAGCATTGCTTGCGAATCCCGTTCAGCCAAGTGTCAGTACCTAAATGCATCTATCACAACAGTACCACCATAAAATTTCTGACTATCCATTACATCAGGGACTCAAATACAGTACAGAGTGAGGAAAATCAGCCTGTCAAACAGAGCAGGGCTGAGGGAACATATCACATCACAGAAGAAGACATGCACTTTAGAAAACTGTTAACACTACAAATGTTCTCCTTCATTCATTTTGCTTCTTGAACACACAGCAGCTTGCCTGGAAGGCTATGCTATGTAAGTCGACTGGGATAACATCTCTTCAAAAAACACATGCTGCATTGCCTTGTCTGTTGGTTGGTGATGACAAGGTCACAGGTCAAAAATATAGCTGAAAATCACAAAGACCCTAAAGATATGGGGGACATACCCTGCTTTCATGTACAGAGATGACATCAGCATCTGATGTGTTGCTGACTGCCAGCACTTCATCATGCAGATCCTTAAGAGCCATATAAAAGAGCAACTCAGTTTACATACGCTACTAATCACAAGCGCAACCTGATGAGTCACATCACGGACATCACAACAGACTGATGAGACATGAAAAAATGTCACTGTGGAAAGCTGGGAGCGAGAGTGTTACAAAATAAAAAAGATCTGGCTTAACTTTGCATTATTATTTAAATACGGGTAAAAGGAGTTCTGCTTTTTGGAGCATTGAGGTAGCTTTCCAGACAGTGTATTTCAAGCACAATATAGAAAGCTGTTGAAGAAGAGAAATTAAAAGCCTGCCTTGAGGATACCAGGCTTGAGTTACGCAGACTCCCTGAGAATGACTCCCTCACGCCTCTGCGTGGAGATGAAAAGATCTGCAGTATGATTTCAAATGCACTCTCTTATGCTCTTTACGTACTTGGCTTATGAATATTCCTGCCTTAAAGAGATAAAAATCTTAGATATGTAAACTTCATGTCTGAAACTACAAAGATAATATTTTGCCTCTTCTCTGTGGGCAGAGATCTCCAGAGAGCTACAGGGAGTCACTGGGCAGGGGAGAGAGTCTACAGCACTGATATATCTGGGTCCTGCAGACATATGCTCCACAGGCGCTTGGGGCATGGGTCCTGGAAACCTGGGTGAGGGAAGAGGCAAAGGATCCAGTTTCCCTCTCAGGAAACATTGAAGAGAAAAACCTGTAAGAGAGTCCAGCCCTTTCTCCCAGGACCAGATACCAAAATCACCTCCAAGGAGCTGCACATCCCCTGCAGACACCCAGAGTAGCTTCACAGGGCACCAGTGTTCAGCAAGTGCAAGACCCGACAGGCAGGTGGTGCGACCTGGGAAAGTTCAGGCTACGCCAAACACGATGAGCCAGTGGATCCTGGAAGCAAAGAACTCACTAAACATGCGGACACACTGCCCTTCATCATCCCTGGCAGAAATATGACAGCTCTCTTCATTAATTCTCCTGTCACGCTTCCCTTTCTCCTCCTGCATGCATACACCTGCCACAGCCTCGCTGTGTGCTATGACACCAATTGCTCCACAGCTTTCCTCCCTTCCTCCAGGGGCCACTTTTCAGAGATGTTAAGTACATCTGCATTTATATATAATTAAGAATGTAAGTGCTCACTCTTCCTGAAAATTCAGGCCCTGGGAAAACAGACAGCCCTTGGAAATACACCTGGTTCTTTCAGCAGTGAGATCAGTGTAGCTGATCAAACACCACCCGTGTCATTCCCTAGTCTGACCTTTGCGGAAGAGATCACAAGGCACCACCAGCCTAAACCTCACTTTGAGTAACTGTTATAGTAGAATGTAACTTTTAGAAAGTATCAAATCCTGGTATTTTTTTCCCCAGTGACAGAAATTCCACTGTAACCCTTTTTAACTTTCTCCCCTCAATAACTACTGCCACTGTTAAAAAGGTATCTCTGATTTCTAATCTCCATTTCTTTTGCTCTATCTCCCAAGTTTGCCCAGCCTGCCAAAACTTTTTGCTGTATTTCAATTATTTACACAAGTAATTTAGAACAAGGCTCTGGGTTTTTTTCCCACTCATGAACAGTTATATCTGAAGGAGCCTCTAACAACTCCCTCTTGTCCTCAAACATTTGCTTCCTCTCTGAGCTATGCTAAATAGAGCTCAGAGTAAATCAAGTCAGAGAATCTGAGTTAAGAGTAAAAACATCCCCTGTCCCAGCATCTTGGGTCCTGGAGGTTCAAAGAAGGGTAACAAAGACAAGGAAAGACATGAAGCAGTTTACATGTAAAGAACACTGAAGTTCTTCAGCCTGGAAAATAAATTATGGAAGAGGGGTATTTTATAGAAAAGATTAAAAAAAAAAAAAAATCATAGGAGGCTTAAAGGGGGTAAGTAGGGATTGACTGTTCAGTTTCTTCTACAAGAACCAGGGGCCAAACAGCCAGCAGGAACAAGACTGTTCTTCATGCAAATGGTAAGCATACAAAAGAACAATGCCATACCACATACAAACTATGAGCAGCTCAGAAGATCCCCAAAAGTTGAAAAGCATCAGAGGATGGGAGAACACTTGTGCAGATAGTTTTACTAAATTCACTGTGTTCCCCCAGACACCCAGGTGTGGCCTCTGTGGGAGAACAAATGCTGCACTAAACAGGCCCTGGGCTGAAAGAGCACGGCCATTCCCATGGCCCTCCTAGCACTTCTCCATCCTAGAACCTGCCTCTCTTTTTCAACTGACTTCTTTCAGTTAAGTGTTTAATGCTTATGGGCCTAGTTTGGGTGACAAAGCATGTCCCTTGTCAGTGTCCCGGTTTTGTCTGGGATAGAATTAGTTTTCTTCTTAGTAGCTAGAATAGCTGTGGTTTAGTTTCAGTATGGGATTTGTTATGAGAGGAATGTCGATAAAGTACTAATGTTTTTAGTTGCTGCTGGAGCTCAAGGCCACCGTGTTTGGCTGGTTCACAGCTGCATTAGGACTGGGAGGGAGAAGCGCAGTGAATAGCAAACCCCAAATTGGCATTTGGATGTGCCAATGAGATATTCCATATCATATCCTGTCATGTCAGTACGTTAACCAGGGCTGACCAGAAATCAGGGGGATTCTCAGGGATTGTTCAAGCTCACTTTTCTGGGGTTTCGGTTTCAGGACTGTCTCTGCTCTGGGCAGCACAGGCTGGGCATCAGTCAGTGGGTGGTGAGCAACTGCACTGTGCATCACTCATTTGTATATTCTGTTATCACTGTTATTATAATTTTATTTTAATTACTAAATTGTTTTTACCTCAGCCTGCGAGTCTCCTTGCCCTTGACCTTCCAATTCTCTCACTCCCTGGGGTGGGGGGGGAAGTAAGAGAGCAACCGGCCTTGGCTGCAAGCCAAAGGAAACCACCACACTTGCATAAAATTTTACCTGTAGTATTTTTTTTCTCCAAAGTAATGTTCTGCAAGTTTATGCTCAGGTAAGTATGCAAATCAAATACCCTAAGTAATTAACAGGCCTGTCATCCAGGAAGTCTTTGTTCTACAACTTACCTTTAAAACATGTACTTTGCCTGTGCTCAAATTACCAATCAATTCACATAACTCAGCATTGGTACCTTGTGCTGCTTACAATTCTTACAACTTGGCCCAAAAGTGATGGGCCTATAAAATCACCTATAACATAATGAAATCACACACAGCAAGGACCTGATCCCTTCAGAGATAAACACACTTGTTCAGTCATCCTATTGGAGAGAGATATCATCCAAATTTAAAACTTACTATGTTCTAGAATAGAAACTCAAGGGCCACACAAAATACTAGCACACATCATCATCAACATAATTCCTACAAATGCAATTTGCCTTGTTTGACTATTCAAAAATTAAAGGAAATAATACAAAAATCTTGTATCAACTCTTTTTAAAGACTTACTGAAGAAAACCAGCATCGCTGTTCTAGAAGGTTCATTAATAAGCTTTTAGGACTCCAAAATGAAAAGCAGCTCTGCCAATTAAAAAGAGAGACTACATCTATTAAGCTAATGTTTACCTTCATTCCTAACTGTCTGAGTGGAGAGAATCACACCAGACGATACAAATAAATCAATTCTCCTTCTACATCCCCACTTCATTCTGCTGCCCAGATGCACACCAGAAAACTACTGAAAATTCAATCACTAGCACCCCACAAGCTAAAATTATTGTTAGTTCCTCTTTTGTTCTTAACACAGTTAAGAAATCTCTTTATTTTTATGTTACTGGACACAGTTTTCATGTTCTGTCCTTTCCCATTTCAACTCCCTTACCACTCACTTGAAACATAAGTTCACTATGAGTGGCCAAGTTCACAATCTGGTTTTACATATCCATATAGCTTCCATCTAACAGCAGACTTAAAAACAGCTCAGTCTTCTGTCTTAACTACAGGTTTTCAGGCAGCTTGTCATGTCTTGATAAGCAATACCTAAGGATTACATAAAAATATCAAGTTTCACTTGTTTGTCTTTTACTTAGTTTTACAGTAAACAGGAGCTTATGCATCAAGATGAGAATTAGAAGAGGATTCCACACATGGGGAGCTCAAGCAGTGTTAAGATTTTCCATCCAAGTTTTCAGAAGTTAAGTGCTGACATCATTATTTCTGGTACTTACTGCTCAGATCAAATCCTCCTGCCTGCGGACAAGGCCTCCCTTCTGTGTGCAGCAGTTTCTAGTAAACACCAATTAACAACCCAGCTTGAATATAACCTGGTGGCCTTAACACTGATCCACTGGGATTTGAGATCATTTGTTCTTATTCCAAAACAGGTGATCTGAAACTAGTTGCCTTTAAATCATTTGTCCACCTCATTCTTTCCACATGGTTTCAGAAATTTATGCCAATATACCAATTGCCTGACACTTCCCAACCAGCCATCGCCAACTGCATTCAGTTTACACTCATACGTAAGTTATTCCAAACCCCCTGTTATTCTGTGCTGGCAATTACAACCAAATAAACTTATTCCCATGCTGCTCTAATTTTATTTGAGGTCTTGATTTTAGAAGAAAGAAATTACTACCCTTTTCATCCCTCCTTATGCCTGCTCTCATTTTCTGCTGCCTGAAGCCAACCTGAAACACGAAGGCTAAAGCAAGGTCTCAGAACTTGGGAAAATTCTGATCCTGTTCCTCTTCCTGTTGTATTAAGCAACTTAACACAACGCTTTGTAAATCACTTGGATTACTTAGAATACAAAGCACTTTGCTACACGAATATGGTTGACCAAATCAAGCCCCCAAAGATTAGGGCTGATTACAGTTAGCTAGTTACCAGCAAGAACTTATAGGAATTTTCTTTTTCTTTTTCTTTTTTTTTTAAATGCACTCTACCTTTTTATGACTAGCATCTTAATTAAGTCCTCAACTGCATCCTCTGCATCCTATTGTTGAATAGCCATACCAGGTAGCAGAAAAGACAAAACTAGGACTCATTAGCAGAAGGCAGTTTCAATTTTCAACTCAACATATATGGAAAAGTCCATTTCAGATTAAGCCTACTTAGCAAGTGACCTAAATGTTAGAAACTATTATGAAAAGTGGGTTCAGTAAGTGCCCCACCTTTTAATAAATTTAAATTCTCTATAAATTTACACTGCATTGCACGCAACTTTCAACTCTGAGACAGAGTAAGTACTGGTGGTATCATGGGAGCTGCCTCTGACGATTCTCTGCTAGTCAGGGAAAATCTTACCATATTACGAGTGATGAAAATCACTGTGCCCTCTCTGTTTTATTTACTAACATTTGTTCTTGGCCAGCTACCCAGAACATCCAGAGGCTTGGTAACTGCATGTGTGCCGTGCTGCTCTTGTATGGTCCCCTGGCTGAGTAACTGCAGGGAGGACAAGTCAAAAAGGCATCTGTTTTCTGACTCAGGGGAGATACTCTGGCAACTCCTGGCCAACATACAATAAACGGCCTCATTAAATACATACATACCATTCTTCCCTCTCAGGACTCTCACCACAGTGTTTAGGACTCCTGCTTGTTTTGGACAGAAATCAGAGCTACAGTAAGAGGAGGTTTTGTTAGTCTCACCTCCCACTCACTGCAGAAATTGAACATTGTATAGTGAATGAGAAAGGATAGCTTTATGATTAGAGAGCAGAATGATAAGCTAGTTACCAGGATTTTATTTTGCTGACAAAAGTAACTGTGCGATGTAGGACAAGTCACCTAACCCAAACTTTTCTTTATGATGCATTTTTTAATGGAGACCAATTCCTCACACATGCTGACTGCTTGTGATTTCAAGCAAAATCAGTGCAATCTTGGAACATTCTGCACATCTGGTAGAAAGAAGCATTATATCATGCTGGAATAAACATATGGACAAAATTCAGAGGGCTGTGCTCAACCCTAACTTGCAGCACTGTTACTCTGCTTGCTTTCAGAAGGCCACCTTTTTTCCTGTTTCACTGTCCCAGACTCTGTCTAAAAAGTCTGTCCCAGAGATGTGCATCCTGCCCTAGAGCAAATAAACTGGTGCTTCCAGGCTGTTACACTTCCACTGCTGGGTTTCTGCAACTCACCTCGTGTTTGTGAAAGCGTTTAGAGCCTGTGACATATGGGAAAAAAAAAACCAAAGCAAACAAACAAAAAAACCCCAAAACAATCAGGAAAAAAAGAGGGAGAAAAAAAAAAAATGAAGCTTAGTAAGTCAACATCTTCCAACAACAACAGGCTTCCCACAGAAAGTGTGTCTGAACAAAGTAGCCAAGCTGCAGAAGTAGGTTAGCTAGGTTATCCCAAGAAGAAGGGGACAGCATCCTGTTCTCTAGATACAGCTGCCAGGCTGCCTACATAACCATTGCAACATGCCAGACAGACACAACCTTGGGAGTCTGAAAGAAGATTAGTGCAGCAACAACAGCAGAAGAGGTAAAAAGACAAAGTTAAAAAGCTGATTCCCACATAAGCCAAGAGATGAGGCAAAAATAAGGAGAAAAGAGTGTTATTTCCATTGGTCCTTAGGAAGAAAAACAAGCAGTATTGAAGCCTCTGTTGTTTTAAGACAAGAAAACAAGGGCGATAACTGCCCTTGCCTTAGAGATCTGGAGATTGAATGGTACAAATACATTCCAGAATTACAGAGCCATTGAAGAACAACACAAGTGCTAACAGAAAAGGAAAATATGAGGTTATACAGGAGAAACCTTCTGGCAGTGGGATCTGTTCAGCTGTTTAGCAGTGCCTCAAGAGAAATGATCAACACCTCATACCATGAGGCTATTTGTAACGGTGCCACTACAGCACTAGCAGCTTTCCTGTACAGAACAACCTTGACTGGGCAGAGGGATGCTGGAGGATGCCCGAGCCACAACCCCTCCTCAGATCGGTGATGCCCTCCACCATCTGCAGGCAGCGCGGCACTTGGTGGACACCAGGTGAGGAGCTCCTCGCTCCACTGCTGCACTTTCATCTTCTTCAAAGAATAAGAGAAGTCTTTTAATCACTCTCTTTTCTACAAAGCGTGACAGGGAGCACCACCACCTCCAGTTCTCTGCAGCCCTCAGAAACTGCATGACACACTTTCTACCAAAGAAGAGGGATTTACTGAGTCAACAAAATCCTTCTGACAGAGTATCAGCCCTTGCATATATCTATTAAAAGGAATGACATTCAAAGTGAAAGAGTAAGGATGTCACTGTCAGCATTTATGAATTCATAAGGCAAATACATTTACAGGCTTCTAACAAAGGGACGTGGTGTGTGAGGGACAAATTATAGTGAGATGTGATGTTCCTTCCTCGTTTCTCCTAGAACAAGAAACAAAGAACAATTTATGGTCCTCTGAAATATGAAAGGGAGATTATTCAGAGGACAGAGGTCTTCACGCTGTTAGACTGACAGACACGACCCTTCTAGGCTCAAAGCAGTTTATGACAGGACCTCCACTAAGCTACAAAATAAAGTTTGCATGCATCATCATACCAGCACACAGATGAGAGAATCTGCAAGATTATGGCTACATCTAATGCATTCTTTTGACTAGGAAAACTAAGCATTTTGTCAAAGTGTAGAAAGCACTTGGAAAAAGAATTACTAGAACTTTTAAGAAAATCTGATACAGGAATTAGACATTAAGCCAACGCTGGGAATTTGGGGAAAAAAAACCCAAACAAAACTTGCAAGCCCTTGTGCAAACACACTCAGAAAAAAGGTGAACCATAGATAAGAGAGAGAAACTATTTTAGTCAGAGCACTTCAGAAATATCAATAAAGGGACAACTCAGAGTGAAAAAAAAAACATGTGGAAGAAAAAAAAAAAGAGATATCCATCCATAATGTTAAATAATGAAGACAGATGTGTACATATGGGTAATCCCTCTCAGCCAGTTTCATAAGAAAGCAGATCAACAATGAAAAAATAAAGTCTCTACAGATTTGGCAGTACCTTCCCACCACTGCAGCTAACACACCTGCCAGCAGGGAACTGCTGAATGCACACCTGCCAGCAGAACTCAGCTCAGCCAGAGGCACGGTTTTGTCCTCTGCCACATGCCAGTGAAAGCTCACTGTTTTAACCAGTCCAGTTCACACAGGCTGCTATGTACGGGTGGAGGGAGAGCTCTGGGAAACTGCTCGGGATGTTAGTGAAGGTGGCAGCTTTCAGGAGAGCAGCAGGAACTCACAGCCAAGCAGGTAACCACTGCCAGCTATAGCTGCACAGGACCAAGGCAGGTGTAACATAAGCAGACTAATAATAAGGCAATTAATGATTCCACTGGAATGACTTTATTTTGAGAGCTGCATAGGGAACATGGAGATATTGCACTTGTTTCACAAACAGCTATTTTCCATCTCTCTTCAAACTTTCACTTCCACAATTTTGATCCTTCAGTTGGGTAAAAATCTTTATTTAGGAATAACCAAAAGCAGGCATTTAAATAACAAAGGGGTTTCTCTCTCCAGGGATTTTTTTAGTTGGGTCTTTGCTCAGCTCAACAGCAGCATTAAGTTCTTGTATTTCTCAACAGAAATTCTGTATTTCTGCAGAACCTGGAGGCTTTGCACACCCACATGATGGCCAGCAGCACTTCAAGTCACCCCTGCAATGATGCCAATCCACATGAAACATGGAAATGCTTATGAAGCAAATATTAGTAAAACCTGAGTTTGTATTGGCTGTTGGATGACAAGCCAAAGACAACCTGAAGAGCTTTACATTCTCCTTTGCCAGCCCTGCAGCACTCTTCAGTGAGAGAGAGAGATGCCCTCACCCCCTTGTCCCTCATCTCTCCCCCAACAAATGCCAACTGTTGCAGCATTTTTCACAAAACTAATGAAACACTAGAGAAACAAAATTCAGCGACCTCAAAAACCCCCCCAAATTCCTTTAGGTACAAACCAACGATAAATCGCTGCTTTTAGCAGAAGCACTTTACTAGGAATGGAAAAGGAGTTTATATTTTGGTGTGTTTGTTTGTTTTAAACTAGCATACTAAAACACCAGAAAAAATTCACGGGTTCATTAACAATTCTGCAGTTTTCCTTCTACAGATTTTATTTCAAGAACAGTGTGGTCAGAGCTTCAGACAAAGAGAAGCAAGTTTTCTTATAGTTCTCAGATTATTGATCTCAGCAGATTTAAATCTGTCAAATTACAGACTGATCAATAAATCACTGTAAACTCTTGAGCTTGCCAGGAAACATTACTCTAAGATTTATATTCTTTTTGGCAAGGCTCGTGTTGCCTCATAAAAGACAATCTCCAGGTGTGGACTAGTCTGCATGAGCCAGTCAACACATAACAACATTTTTACTGCTGATGTATTTCCTTCTTCACTGCGGGAGCAGGAAAGTAGTCTGTCTCTAGGATAACTACCATTTTCTGTTGCCTGCTTTCTCTTTAAAAAAGGATTCCTTCCAAGATGGAATCAGAGTTCTCTTAATCTAAAAGATCATTCCTACAAAATACCAAGAGAAAATCTGGAAGCAGAAATATTTCATAAATCATATCTAAAGTTACTTAAGAGTGTCTAAAAAATTACAATCCAGAACTGCAAACAGCTGTGTATTATGACTCACTTCACATATATTTAGGCACAAACTGATTTTTTTTTCCAAATTACTTGCAAGAATAAATCTAAAAAAGATATTTACGATTAACTGAGGTAATTGATACAGTTGGGGGGTGGGAAACAAGCTTTCCAGTGCACAAACTCTTTGACATCTTATTTAAAAATATGTAATTAATTTACTTGTTTGTTCACACCTCAGCAGACAAAATGACTATGAATTAAGAATGAAGTCTTAAACAGTATAACATTAATTTATGAAACAAACAACCCCACCAAACAACAATCCCAATGCCATAAAACACTGAGGACAAATCTTAAAAAAATTAAAATAAAATGCAGTAATAAATTTCACTGTTGCCCATAACAACAGTGAGTTTTAGAACTGAGAAACAAGAAATATATATGGTTTAAGAACTGCAATGTTAAATTCAGAAGCAGACAATATGCAGAACTACAAAATTTTGTTTGTTTTTTGTGGGAAGGATATCCAAAGTCAATTATCCTTTCAAGGAAGGCCTAGAGAGTATGAGAAAAGCATACTAACAAGCTATCAAAGCAAACATATTTCAAAATACTATAGCATTAACATAACTCACCAGTACTATAGTATCTTTTAAGTTCTGTGCGTCTGATGTCTTTCAGTTGATTGTATTTTTTCTTTTTCTTTTCTTTGTCTGGAACAGTTTCCTTTTCCCCAGCAAATTTACAGTTGTCTTCAGAGGAACTGATTTGCTCCAAAATAACTTTACTTTCATCATCTTTCTCCGAAGATGTTTTAGAAACAGGAGATCCGAGGGAATTGGCAGGGACAGTCTCGGTGTTTTGTTTGGCTTGCCTTTTCTTTTTCAAACTGTGCATAAAGGAAAAACCCACAACATTAAGATACAGTGAACCTCTACAGAAAAGTTAACTCACTTGATAACCTGATCTTTTAAAAATTAATTTAATATCAGAATTCCTTACAACTGAGTAAAAACCATACACTTTGCATCAGCAACATGTTAGCTGAGATTATCCTATAGAACACTCATCAATCGTCATATCATCATCTCAAGGACATCTCAATAATAACAAAAAAGGTAATAAAGTATTGACTGTTGTTTACTGGGGAGGAAGAATAGGGAAAAAGAAACAGAAACCATCAAAAAGTTGTTTTGTTTTTAAACCACCATACATCTAAATGTAGGAACAAGACACTGAATCCCATTTTCAAGATGAAGCTTAGGATAAAATAAACCCTCAGATCATAATGTATTATAATACAACAGCTACCATAACTTCACAGTCAACTGCTCTTGCTTTATAAAGCTACTTGTTTTGATACAAACTTGTTACTTATTTCCATTTTGTCCAGGGTTATCTCCCAGAGGCCACCCATGCTACTCGACATCTGTTCTTGCACAACCCACACCACCCGGTACTGCAAGTGTCACCCAACAGCTCCTTCCGCAACGCGACCGACGTGGCCGCAAATTGCTTGTGCAGGAACATTTCCCAGCTGCTGCAGCTCCTCTGAGAGAAATCTTAACAGCTGCCTATAAATCTTGGGACTTGTCACTATAGCAACAAGAGTATTTTCTTTTTCGAAGACCTCTTGAAGCACAGCTCAAGTGAGAAAGATGTTTCAGGAATCTTAACATGGAATCTTCTGCTAAATCACCATCTTTAGCACTGGCTTTGCTTAGTGAGAGCAAAGGCCGATTTTATCTGTAATCTGGCTGAGAGCCAGTGACACTAAAATAGTCCTCAGTTAAGAATCACTGACACAGACCACAAAAAACGACCAACTAATCTATCTAATGATCCTCCTCTCTAGTACATTAACTTCTTGGATACAAGGTACCTAAGGGAGGGAGTAGTTTATTAATCTCCTTGATGCTAAAAACTGTTACGTGCACAAGAAGAATTACGCATAGAAAATACAGACAATCAATGAGTCACCACAAATGGGAAAAGGTTATATGATCTCACAGCAGTAGTTTATGTAAGGGAAAACTTAATACATTAAGTTATTAAAGTAATGCAGGCATTTCAGAGATTTTTCCTTCCACCTTTTATATTTATATACTATTAATATATCTTTGCAGGCTACAATATAAGAATTAATATAGAGAGTATTTCAGAACTATAGTAAGACATTTCAGGCTTGTTTGTTTTTTGTTGTTTTTTGGGGGTTTTTTTGAAAGAAAACATTAAAACCAGTTCCCAAGTTTAGAATATCCAGCTTGAGACCTCCGAGAGGGGTCAGTTTCTCAAACCACATAGGACCAACACTTCTCAGTGATGCATTTCAAAAGATTGTCTTGCAAAAGCTGTGTCTATCACACACACATGTATACCTATTTCTTAAATGCTTCCCAAAATATGATAGGAGGCGATTTACATTCTGCAGCTAACTCGGTGACAATGCTGTGGTTTCCCATTCATTCAAACCCACCCATTTGCAAGACAAGTAGTAGTTGCTCTGCACAGCAAAAGAGATTTAGTGTGTGTGAAACTTCACAGATCAGGTCCTGACTACATATGAAAACAATCTACAGGGATTTATAAAAGTGAATACATCTATATAACAAATTGAGTGTTTTGTTTAGACTAATGAAAATTTGCATATGCAAAGGAAGCTTATTTTTGACTAATGAGCCATAGTCCTGATCAAAGGCTGCTGTAGCAACCACAAAACATTACAGTCACGTTGCATACACAATGTCTATATTTAGCCCTGGCAGAAATCTTCGCAAAGCAGCGCTCTACACTGACATGGCACAGCCTTACCATGGTTGCACTTGATTCCAAACTTGTAAATGAGTCACATCCCTGACTTTTTACTCTAGTGACTCAACAACCTTCCTGTACATGAGGGTATCACAGGGTACCCAAATCATCTGCTTCAGCAGATGAGAACTGGCAAGCACCCCACTGCCAGCCCCATTTCTACTCACACTGCATCAGAGACTTCTGTCCTCAGATTCATAGTCTATTTGTTTTAATCACAAACTCTGTTAAGTAAGCTTTCTGTAGTATAAATGTAGTATCTCAAAACAAGAAAAAAAAAAGGTTGCCAATGGAAACATAGAAGCCTTCTTTGGATGTGGAAAAAACAAATAAAGAGAAAAACCTCTCTAGAGGTCAACAGTCCTCGTGACAATACTAACAGCTTCCGTCAGTATTTTCCTTAAAACTTACTCATTTGAACTAGAGTTTTCAAAGTTGCCCCAGGAAACTTTAAGAATAAAGAGCTAAAACAAAACTGGTCCATGAGTGACAGAAAAGACGAAAGCAGAAACAAGCACCTGAACTGACTGACAGCAACATAACTGACTGACGGTTTTCCCCATAGCATTTCATCTTGCCTGTTTCCCATGTACCACAGCCCACCAACAGTTCATCACAAAACCTACAGCACAGAATTACAGAACAGTTTGGGTTGGAAGGGACCTTTAAAGGTCATCTAGTCCAACCCCCCTGCAGTAAGCAGGGACATCTTCAACTGGATCAGGCTGCTCAAAGCCCCATCCAACCTGACCTTGAATGTTTCCAGGGATGGGGCTTCTACCAGCACACAGCTGCTGCTGTGGATGGGCAATGCCACAGGTACTTTTCAGGTGATCAAGAATCTCTGTACTCCATAATTTCTATTCCATCCTCATGGTAGGCATCAGATTTTCAGATAGTGCCAAACCTCCTCCTCCTGCCCACTGCTCCATTTCAAGGCAATGACCATCCAACTCTCAAAGCAGCAACCTCAGCACTAGAAAAAATACCAGATGAGGACCGAGTATCCATGATGTTTATCACAGGACTCAGAGTTACTGCAGCTCTACTGGGGTTATGATCTCTGCTCATAAGATGCTGCTTCTAGAGGTCTCTAAACCCGGGCCAAAATCATCCCAAACCCTCCACCTCACTCACTCTTGAAAAACCTCAACTATAATATCCCAAGGAACCAAAACAAGCCTTTAACAGCATTTCAAACCATAACAGCAGCCTCAAATTTACTATGCTTTTTTGACATTATGTACATCCTCTTAGTAAACTAAATACAAAGTCCTGTATACAAACAAGGCAATTCGTTACTAACATGTAGTGTTACAGAGCAGCAGAGATTGGGCTGTGAAGAGCACAGCTGGAGGGTTTACTGCATCTTAAACAAAACTCCGTCCCCTTGAGGCACCCCCCTCAGCCTCCACTCCCCCTTCTCTCGCATCCACCTGCACATCCCAGCAAGGCAGACTGGGTACCCACACAAGCTGCCAGCCCCTCTACCACTCTGATTTCAAACCCATCACCTCCTGAAGAAGTTGGAGGCTGAAAGTCACATCTGTTCTTCTCCCAGCTCTCAGGTATTTCCCAGCCTTCACATCAAGAGCTGCCATGGAAGACAGAATTAAGAACACCATTTGTCAAATTATGTCCTTTTCCAACTACTTTGGAAGATTTCAAGTGGTTTTGTTCAGTTTTAAAAGGGATTTCTCTGAATAAAACTAACACTCAGCTTGTCCTAATGGTTCTGAGAGCAGAAGGGAGCTGAAAGCCACATAAGTTTAAAAAAAAAAAAATAAAAAAATTAAATCCCTCAGTTTCACCTGTGTCAGGTTTTGCAATTAAATCAGCCTTTCAATATCATTTCCTGTGATTGGATAAGGTGTTACTGCAGATGATGTTTGTTTTTCAGTACCAGACTTAACAAATATGTTGTGCTTCACTACAAAAGTTGATAGGGGAAGGAAAAGGGAGAGAGAAAAGGGAGGGCAGGAGAAACAAACAGCTTATCTGAAAAATACTCAGGTTCCTGAGGAAAGAGTTACACATCTGTAATTTCATTCAGATGCCAGATAATGTTTTTCAAGCTAATTAGTTCCAAATATTTCTTGTGAATTTATATAGAGGCATCCTTTTATAGCTCCTCAAAATGTTCTCTGAGCAACAGCTGATAAGTTATTTTCTAAGTCTGTCCAAATACAGAGTTTTCCAGTAAAAGTTTTCAGTCTGTTACTGTGCACAGCGGATGGCACGGGGCCTTTTCCACTGAGTCCCCTGAGAGTCAGAGGAACTGCTTCTTAATGGGCACTGTGAGCTGGCTGCAGAGACCTTTCAGGCTTCTACCCTACAGAGGGAACAGGGAGCATAAACTTTCTGCAACACAACGACTGTTCTCATACCATTTAGAAAGACTAATGATTCAAAATGGGCATAATTTCAGAGTAGGCAGGTAAAAATACAAGGTCAGCAGTGCTCACTTAAATTAATTTGCAACTGAGCTTAATAGCTTGGGCACTGACTTAAAAGAGCTAGGAAAGATTTAAAGAAATTGCCTACTTCATCTTCCAGACCCAAGTCTATCTGACTGCCTACAAAAGGCAAATAAATCTGCATTTTTAGAATAAACAGCCTGAATTTCCCATTACACTAACAAGGCAGGTAGTTAGTGTGAAAAAAAAAACCAACAAACCAAACTTGATCAGAGAATGAAGGGGTCACGATATCTGCACAGCTTTCACTAGAAGACTACCAGCAATCAATAAAGCTATGCAACTCTGACACTGAGACAATAAAGAAATGGAAATCTGGAAATTTTTTTCTGGAAATTTCATTTGGTTTTAGTTAACACTTACTCAACAGAAATGCCTAACAAACAATTGAATAGGATCTCATTTGATATACAATAATTAATCACAGACAAAGAACACTAGGTCCATACCGTAGAAAGTTCTAAAAATCTCCTAGGACAATAAGGCATTATTTTTATGATGTATTAGATTAGTAAAAATCATACAGCACAGACAACACTCACTTTAGAAACAAAAGCATCTAACAAAGAGGCTTTCCAAAAATATTAAAAAAGGAGGAAGTGAGAAGGGAGAAGAAGTCTTCATTCTGTCTTGAAGCTGACACAGTTTTCCTTTTGGGAAATTTTCCACAATGTGCATCCTCTAAAATGTGCTTTGATATCTGGCATGTAATCAGCTTAACATCCTACACAGCACAAACAGATCATGTTCTACAAATGCTGGGGTTTTTAATCCATTTATGTATATATACAATAAGGTTAACAAAACTTGTAAAAAGGAACTTTAAAACACTTCAAACATCTTAATCTGTTTTGTTGCCATCAAGATTCCTCTTAATTTACTTTGTATAAAAAATTATATACATCCCCAATTATTTCATTCAAAATTAACCATTTTCATCTTAATTTAAATCTCTACACTCCATATAATAAGTACTAATTTCTTTGTACCCTATGTGTTATCCAAAACAGTTAAATAAATCAAATTCATGACATTAAAAAAGCACTATGTACAGAAACCTTAGAGTAAAAATCCCCATTAGGCACCCACTGGTCTGATCCTAGTCAGCTATGTTCTATTCCAGCCCACAGAGATCGTCCACCTCCCTTTCACCCAGCTCAGTGCCAGCACGACTTGGCCAGCTCCGGGCACGGCTACCCTCTCATCCCATCTGATGTAACCTGACAAATAAGCAATCTCAGACAAAATAAATCATTACTGTTTGCAAAGCCAAAGGAAGTCAGACTGCTTGCCAGACCATAACGCTTCACTCCTGACTTCCGCAGTGCAGCTACTTTCACTTCACAACAGAAATGAATACAAAACCATTCATCCTCAGTGAGGTATCTTCTTATAAACAAGGCAGCATCCACCCTGCAAGAAAGCATCATGCTCCATGAAACACCAGCCATTTCAGGTATGCATCCTGTTTTGGACACGAGCGAGCCACAAGGCTGTATGTTTACTATTAAAACAGACTATTAAGGCAAAAAGAAGGGATGGAACACATTTTTAATTTTTATTTAAACAATTAACTGCAGAAGGAAAAAACCTACCAAAAAGAAAAGTAACTCTGAAATAGTTACCAAGGACATCAGTGTGTGGTTGCAGTATGGCAGTTACAGGCACTGAAGTGTCCATAGTCTGGTCATTTCAAATGACAAACAGCATCTACAGAAAGCTCTGATATTAGTAGCACATGTCAAAGCTAGAAATTTACACTTTTATCAGAACTTCTGTTACTAATTTACAACAAATACCTTCATCAGGTTTCACACATGGTCAGTCATCAGCAATGCTCAAGAAAGTTGGCATGCTTCAAAGAGTAAAGTGTTGTACTGATACTCAGGGTATGTTTGTTTTCTTCCTGATACTGCCATTAGCTTACAAAACCAAGTCTCTCTGCCTCTGTTTCATCATTTGTAATGTGAAGGGAATGATTTGTAGTAAAGCTGTTCTGAAATTTTAAAGGCATTGTATGTTTTGACAGAAAAAAGTTCTTAGATTAAATGAAAACGTGTTTATTTTCCCCCCAGTCTTCTGACTGGTATCAGGGAATTTTAAATATCCCACTTAAGCTGTCTTATGTTTATTTTGGGGGGGAATAATCAACATTTCCCAGGGTAAAACTCCAGAGAGTTTTGAGCTGTTGGAAAGTTTGTTTTCTTAAATTTAAGAATGGGATGTTCCCATACAGCATAATAAACTTTATATTTTCAAAGCATCCCCATTTTTTCTGTTTATTTAGCAAAAGAGGTTCTGATGTATTCAGCACTCCATTACTATGACAACAATTTAATAAAATCTTTTTCCATAGGGAAAGGATTTTGGAAAGCTGTTTTGTTTGATTTAGACATCTATTTAATTCCTTCTCTCATAACCTCAGTTACCGCAGGCTCTCAAAGAGCAGATTTAGGCAGAAGGCAAAATGAAGAAATCCCTCCCTTTGGATGACTCCTTTAACTTTGTCTAAAGTTCATTTAACAGGCTTGCTCAATTAAACCCACACCACGGATCTATCTTGTCACACATACCAACTGGACTCTTACCACACTCCCATCCTGCTCCTCCTCTTCTCCTCTGCTAATGATGCCAGGTCTTTCTCCTACTGTGGTGCTCATTAATCATCCCAAACAGCTCCTACGCATGCAACAAATTCTTCCCAAAGCGGCTCGGCTCAGCAAGACACACTCCCCACACCGAAGCCCTGGTCAGGGAGGAACGGTCTTGCCCCATCATCTCCAGCCGGTGCTGGGCTCCAGCTGCTCTCCTCACGTTCGGTGCCAGCTCCTGGAGCCACCACTCCCCTTGACAGCAGCTGGATGAAACCATAAGAAAAAGGGAACTGCAGTTACAAGGAAGAGGAGGATATTACAGGGAAGCCGCACAGATTCTGCACAGGAGACTCATATCCTACTAAAGTTATTAAGATTACTTGACAAGGACAATGAGCACATGGTAATCAGGCTGGCTGAAATACATCTCAAGTTCTCCCCAAAACTTTGATAAACTCCTCCCTCCCTGCCTCAGCTTAACACTCTTCAAGACACTCAACTTCCATAAAACAAAGAGGAAGGCTCTTTTAAATTAGTAACTGATTAATACAGCAAAACAAAGTGCAAGACTTCAGAACAATCCAAAAGAAGAAAGAAGAAGACAAGGTCCATGGAGAGTTGTGGGGGATGTGTACCACTCCGTACAGTCACTGCTACACACCCATTCTCAGATTAGGTAAATACCAAATTTTTCCTGATAATACAGAGCCAGTTTTAGTATCAAATAAATTGCCTGAAAGCAAGTCGGAAGGAAATTTAGCACTCAGTGACTCAAACAGCAATAAATATTTACAATGAAACAATAAAATAGTAGATGAAAATCAATGGTCAGATAAAGTAAAATCCACAGGAAATGTGCCAAACATTGTGCAGTGATAATGTAGCTCAACCCACCTCCAGGAAAAAGTCTCAGGGAATGGTATTTTACTATCGCTTATATGAGAAATACCAAGGGCACCACATTAAATTATTTAAAGAAATACTTTCAGATAAGGTGAAAAGCAGCTAAAAATAAATAGCTTAGGCATGCTGTGTTGGCCAAAGACACAAACAGACACAAAAAGCAACTATGAAAATTCATCATGGCAGGGCACATGAAGCACTGTGGAGAAGACAGTCACAGGGATACAGCCTTTTGGGGCTTTTTTGGGTTTGGTTTTTGTTTGTTTGTGGGGTTTTTTTGTTGTTGTTTTTGTTGTTCTGCAGGTACCTACACTACAAATTGCTAGAAGCCTATACACCTTTGGGCACACTCATGAAGGAGTCCTACCTGCATTAACTTCGAGGATTCAGGAGGGGCACAGTACTACTCAAGGAAAAGCTGATAGCTCAAAGAAGCATTTTAAGCCACTTTCGTCAGCAAGAGAAGGCACCTCTCTCTGGTCACCACTGATCCTGCAAAACTGACAATATATAAAATAATTTTTCAAAATAGGGTCACTCCCCCTTTAAATCCCACTTGGCTGTGCTGACATTTTTATCAACACAAAGGAGAAAGCCAAAAGGGGAGACATAGAATCACACAGAATTGCCTACATTGGAAAAGACCTTTAAGATCATCAAGTCCAATCATTAACCTAACAATGACAAGTCCCCGAATAAACCATGTCCCTCAGCACTGTGTCTACAGGACTCTTCAGTCCCCCCAGGGATGAGGACTCCACTGCTGCCCTGGGCAACTTGTTCCAATGCCTGATAACCCTCTCAGTAAAGAAATGCTTCCTAAAAATCCAACCTAAACTTCCCTTGGTGCAACTTGAGGCCATTTCCTCTTGTTCTATCACTTGTTACTTGGTTGAACAGACCGACCCCCACCTCTCTACATCATCCTTTCAGGTAGACAAAGACAATACTGCTCTTCCAAGCAGCAGTGCCAGTTCAAAGGCACTTTGCCCAGACCAAAGGGTTTGTCAAGCTACAGTCTTGCTCGTTCCCTGTAATGTTAAGCTGAGATCAGCAAAAAGAGGAAGCCAGAAAGCCAAACCAGATGCAGGTCACGTTGTGCCCCACAGATCTCTGGACAACAGCACTGAAGTGCTTGTGGCAGACAGGGACCTTCTGGAGAGAGTCCAGCAGAGGCCACAAAGATGATGAGGGGCCTGGAGCATCTCCCGTATGACGAGAGGCTGAGAGAGCTGGGACTCTTCAGCCTGGAGAAGAGAAGACTGAGAGGGGATCTTTCAATGCTTATAAATATCTGAAATGTGGGGGCCAAATGGATAGGGCTGGGCTCTTTTCAGTGGTGCCCAGTGACAGGACAAGGGGCAATGGGCAAAAACTGGAACACCAAAAGCTCCAGACAGACTTAAGGAAAAACTTCTTTACACTGCGAGTGTGACAGAGCACTGGGACAGGCTGCCCAGCGAGGTTGTGGAGTCACCATCTCTGGAGATGTTCAAAACCCGCCTCGACGCAGATTCCTGTGTAACTTGTCGTAGGGAACCTGCTTTGGCAGGGGGGATGGACTAGATGATCTCCTGAGGTCCCTTCCAACCCCTGTGATTCTGTCTGATTCTTCCCACTTACCCAGAAAAGGCACTTTGATGTTGAGAAATTTTCACAAAGATTTGCACTGCAAGGGCTGGGAGACAGGCAGCTTCCCCTGCTACAAAAAGCGAGGAAACAGTGACTCTGCTTCTCCAACAGCAGCAGGGAAGAGGAGAAATCATTGTTTTCTTCATAAAGAAGATCTTAATATTGAGTAAGTTGACTGAACTCTGTAAGTGTAGTCACCTGGCTGACTTTGATGACCCGCAAAGTCAGAGGGATCTGAAAGTAACCATGATCACGAAGCCAGTGACCCAAGTAAAGTAAAAAATTCAATTATATTTAAATAACCACTAAAAGGGATATCTTAGAGAGGGAGGGGACTGAGATTTAAAACACCTGTACACATCAGCTTTTGCTTTTATTTTAAAAGTTATTCTGAAAATTAACATTTAAATTTCAAGGCTCTCTGTAAGATTGCACCATCCTGTTTGGCATGAAACTACAGATTTAATACAGATGTAAACAAAATAGTTTAAAAAAGAAAAACACAAAGAAAAAACATACAACTTCTTATTTTCTTATTATTAATAGAAAAGGTCAGGATGAAAAAAAAATGCATTAAAATGAAGCCAAACTAATGGTTTTAAACTCCAGCTTTCACGATGACGCAATTACCCAAATGCCACCATGTATTTCTCAGGGACTCTGTTAATCACAGCTGGAGCTCACAACGTAAGAGATCCTGTGCACATGCTTACAAACGGGCTGCAAACTCATCTGTTCAGGAGCAAATTTACAGCAAGAAGCATCGTGACACAAGTGGAGAAAGGTTCTATTTAAAGTATTTCAGAGTAATTGTTAAAAACAGATCTCAACCAACCCACCCTGTGTCTCAGTTCTATGTTTGCTTTCATTGTCCCCAAACAACTTGGAACCTATTTCACACATTGAGCAGTTTAATTGGCTTCCTGAATAGAGTTCCCATTAACTGACACTCACTCAGCACAGAAGAGGAAATGCCCAAGCATACTGAAGATCCTGTTACATGGATTAAAGTTCAAAGAAACACTCAGCAATGCTGATAATGAGTGGGAAAATGAGGAATCTAGCTTTAGTGTTTGGAATAATGAGCGATATTGTCTCCTACAATGGACATTTCATAAGTGAGATTGATAATCCCCCTCCACCCAGAGGAGGTACTCGCATCAATGCTTCCATAGAATATGACACCACCTTTTTAACACTATGGTCAAAAGATCAATAACCATAAGTATAAAGATGACACGACAGGGTAGGGCTTGTCTATGTGGGACAGGCTTATGGAAGGCACATACCAATGCAACTTCTCACGTGCATATACCTTATGCTAAAAGAAGTACTTGGCACAGTCCGATATTTTTCGGTAGCCACACCATTATATTAGTGTAACAGGTCCTCCATTACATTTACATTTGTAAGAGACAAAGTGCGTGTTAATTACTACATCTTAAAATTTTCTGTGCTTATTATA
This sequence comes from Antrostomus carolinensis, assembly GCF_000700745.2. Taxonomy (NCBI): domain Eukaryota; kingdom Metazoa; phylum Chordata; class Aves; order Caprimulgiformes; family Caprimulgidae; genus Antrostomus; species Antrostomus carolinensis. The sequence continues at coordinate 16,511 of NW_010298818.1, read as the reverse complement.
TCAAAAATTATTTCTGCTTTGACTGAAAAATAGATTGTATTATTTGATTCACTCTTCAGCTGAAGCTTTGAACATGCACTCAAAATTGGAAGGGGAAGAAGCAATTGCCTCATGGGGAAAACAAAGACAAAAAGTAAATCTTGCCCTCTATCAGCACGATGGAAGAGGTGGTGACAGGAGGAAGCAGCAGGTTCTGCTCCATCTGCACCTTCTCCAGCTAGCACAGCACCAAGGCTGTCTCTCCAACTTTCCCTCCACCTACCCCCTTAGGCTGGGGGTGGAGAAGGTCTTGGGAGGGGACAGAGCCAGGACAGCTGACCCAAACGGACCAAAGGGATATTCCATACCATATGACATCTGCTCAGAAATAAAAGCAAGGGGAATGGAGGGAGAAGGGAGGGCATTCATTATTTACAACATTTGTCCTCTGGAGCAACCATTACACATATACTGAAGCCCAGAAATAACAATCAGAAAGTTACAGTGCTCTTGAATTTGCCCTTATAAGGCAGCCCCTCTGCTTAACATTGAGTGGCCTCGCTCCGGGCAGTAACCACATGCACCCAGGCTGCGGCATGGCTGGGGGGTCAGTGCCACCTCCTGCCACTGTCCCCCCTTGCCCATTCCCTTCTGGGCTGGGAAAGAAAGCTTCCTGGCATGCTGGGTCCAACCCCTGCTACGGCAGGTGGGTGGGGAGCTGATGGCCTCCTCTCCTGTCTGATGCCCTGACATTTCACCCCACAGCAGCAGAGCCTTGGGCCTGCTCCCACCACCCTTGCTACAGCTCGGTTCCTACAAGCAACTGTCCCTGTTCTGTTAAACCAAGCAGGATGATTCTTCATATGCAGAAACTGCTCAACTGCACCAGTTCATGGGACCAGAGTCATATGCTCTGGTTTTAAACACAGAATTGCAAAAAAAAACCAAAAAAAACCCCCAAACCGGGTGTTTTGGCAGCATTTGTAACACAAACCACTTCTATAATAACAAAAAAACCCTTAGCCTCAGGCAAGCAAAACTGCTAGGCACAGCACCTGCTGTGGTCCAGGTGGAAAGAGAAGCATCATCTTTTTAATACAGATATTGAACATATGGATAAATCTTCTGCTTAAGGAGATTTGATTTTTAAAGATGTCCAACTGAAACGTGATTAACACCATGAATCCATGTATTTATAGAAGCATTACTGAAAGCAAAAACCCAGCAGCTGACAGAAATGCACTCTTATGTCAAAACCATAAAATATTATTTAAACTAAGTTTACCTGTGATTGGCTAGATGTTAAGTTTATGCCTACTGAAATAGTAGTAAAAACCTCCAGAAAAATAGTGGTAAAAACCTGGATTTACTATCAGTATATTAAGTGATATAGAAGACAAGTTCTCTGTGCCAGAGACTGCTGACAGGAAAATAGTCAGTGCATTAAGCCACCAGAGAGCTGATTTATGGCTCATTTACATTACAAAGGTTTTCCAGCATAAGAACAATTCTCTCTCCCCCTCCCCCAGATTCCTCACCAGTTTTGCTGCTCTCCTTGGGATTTTCTCCCACACAAATCAACAGGAGAAATCCACAGACCTCAATGAGAGACTCCAAGCACAGCTAACAAATGCTTAAATTTCAGATGATCCCAGGAAACACTCCCTGCCCAGACTACAGAGTAGGACAGAAAAGAACCACCACAAACCCACACTTACAACCCACCCCCCATAATCAGACTGGCAGGAACAGGGTGAGCTGGGGAGAAATCCCTTCCAACCCAGTCTGGAAGCTGGATTAATGCTGAGGGCATGAGAGCTTACCAGCCTGGCCCCATGGGAACCCCTAATGCCATCAGGAATATGTGCACAGCCTCAGCCTGTCCAAAGCCCCAGGGAAGAGGGAAAAAGCTTCATTTCCTGGGGGAGGCAGGAGTTGGGGAGCCCCAATGCCCAGAGCCATGCAGCACAAACTGCAGAACATACAACTAATAGTTCAAACACAGTGCAAGCAGACGGTCATTCAGCACCCCCACGCAGGATCCACAGCATTTTTTCCTCTTACCAACATTATTCCCTTAGCTATAAAATGCTTTCCAGTCCCTTGGACAGAGCAAAAACCTGCCTCTCTCCAAAAGCACATACCTGCAGGTATCATTCATCTTTCCCTTTAAACGTGCAGCACCATTACCAGAAACAGACCATCCCAGCAGCCAAACCAGCAATCCCACGTAGCACAGCACATTTCAGAAACAAACAGGCAAAAGTCTTGAATCACAGCAGCAGACACGAGGCAGGCAATTTCACCTCTGGGCCAGAAACACCAGCAACCTTCCCTGAAGGGGGGGGGGGCATGTCTAGCTGGGTTTTCTTTAGTCCAGCAAACTCTAACATATCTCATGATGCTGACTCTTTTCTTTCTCAAAATACTGTACACCCCCACTCCTTACCACGATGTGGTACAAAGCACAGGAGAGCTGAGCAGGGCTCTACCAAAAGGTGGTGGACAGCTGGGATATCCCAGAGTATGAGCAAGAGATGGTTAACAGCACCACCAAAAAGGCAGTATCATTAGGCATGTCTTTAGGTATGTGCCTCCATGTCACTTACACAAAATTGTGGCTGCTTCTGGAAGGGGCCCTCGTGCCACAGCAGCTCTGCCATCCATTAGAGACGTGGCAAAACCAGAAGGTTGAGTTGGACCACCTCTTTTGGTAGCATCTTACATAGCATCGCTTTAAATTGACTGTGGAACACGTGCCCAGTATTAATCCTAAATTTCCACCAGCATTTAAAGCTAGGCTGAGTTTTGAACATTTCACTAGGATTAAGCAGAAATTTATGCAGTAGGTCCTAAGAACAGAAGATATGTCTGAGAGACTGAAGGGACAAGACCATACCTGCAGACACTACTGAAACACAGTGCAATTTTAAAAGGTAATTACATCAGTTTCCTACAGACAACAGTAAAAAGTTGATATATCCACTTATTCAGAAAGCCATCTTTTGATGCCCCCAAATTTTAGATCCTTTAAGATACAACATCTTTAAAGCCCTCCAGGAGCAAGAAGGTGAATGGCACCGCCCCCCAGGA
>NW_010298818.1:7062-13405 GCF_000700745.2 Antrostomus carolinensis | reverse complement strand
AGGAAGACAAAACACATCACAACTATGTTAAAAGCAACTCTTATCAAAACTGCACAGACTCCTACATCAAAAGGCCTATCATGTAACTATTTATGTTCTAAGAAGGAGGCTAAATAAGTTTATTTTTTTGCAGTTTCTTTTTAAAAGCTGATTAGAGACAACCAAAGGTCCCTTTGAGAAAAGGAAATTTAAGGTCATTGTATGCTTGCTGCCCAAAGAGCCAGCCCTATATGTATCTTGCAAGGTGATTAGTGAAAATTCTGAAATTGCTGGTGTGAGACAGCATGTCTGCAGATTAAATAAACAGAAACTCTTCTCTATGTTCTGTAATATAGCCCTCAAAGATTCTGTGATTCTGTGAAACTCTCTCCTCCTTCTCTTTCCTAAAAAACGCCTCTTTATGCAGAGCCCACACTCACTTCACATGCAGAGGGAAGAGAACGGATGAGAAGATTAACCATGCTTCCTATCTTATGCAAGCTTTCTATCTCCATAAACAGCATTTCTGGTACTGGAAAACTTTGAAAAACCCTGAAGAAAGCCTCAGGGCCCCATCAGATACTGTCACTAACTCTGTTACCCAACAACAGAATTCTTCTTCAGTCCTAAATGACTTCACTGCTCTTCAAGATTAAAGCACTGGAAAGAATCGAGATTGCACAAACCACTGCCTTGTCTATGCTTCCCAGGGAATAATTCTGTGATTTGCAGGCTAAGTAGAAGATGGTAATTTCAGCTCTTCTGCTGACTCTCATCCTGCACCACAAAATTACAAGATCACTAATATAAAAATTATTTTAATTATTATAAAAACCTCAGAGTCCAGAGAACAACAGCAATGCAAGATGAGGCAACAGTTCCCAAAATAAACAGCTGTTCAACATACTTTTCCCCTGCACTGCAACACTCTTCAGAAAAAGCAGGTTCAGTTTTCCCCCAACTTTCATTCTCCAGATTTCTATCTATGATAAAAAGAAAACTTTAACTCTTTTTACATATACACAACACTAAGTTTATGAGAAATGAACAGTAACTGTCTCTCAAACAGCTGAAGGACCTGACCAACCTCCCAAAGCTCTACTCAAAAGCTCCTGGTGCTGTTGTCTATGAAATTCTAGACATTCTTCACTGTCTGGAAACCCTACAACAGTTGCAAAGGACAGCTGAAATACTAACCTACATAGTAGCAGGCAGAAAGTCTGCTAAAACCATTGAAACTCCGTCATTTTAAGTAACTGGAAGGCAAATTATGATACTGTATATTTCAGAAAATATTTTATGGCTTCTCTCATCATCCCATATAGCAAATCAACTATCCCACAAATATACCCTTCAATAACAGAGGAAATAATATCCACTGCACCCCATAAATCTGAAGTAGTGATATCTTCAGCCTTTCCTTAGAAAATAAAATGCCTTAGGTATACATGTTATTGGTCAAAACAATGTGAGTAAAACGCAATACTGTTTTTAGTTTCAATAATGGGATGATGAGGTAATGTTTATATGTCTGGAAGTCGAGCTAAGAAATTTCCATTATACAGATGAGGTAAAATGATGTATTATTTCCTTTGGTCATTTAAAAAAATTTAGGCATCTCCAGGATCTTGGCTTGACTATTCTTCACACCCAAGATAAATCTCCATGATGGTTTGTTTTAAAAACAATGTGTGGAAACTTTTCCTTCTAAAAGCAAAAAAATAAATTATGGGTGCTACAGGAAACCTGCATAAACATCAACACTTTGGCTCAGCAGAGCAAGAACAATTGCAAGGAGACGACTGTTGGAGAAATAGTGACTTGAGGAGTACCCAACATTTGAAGACTGCTGTGTGGATACCATGAGTCTGGCCAACAAGAAAAGCACCTAACAGAAAAACCTGTGACAAAGTCTGACATACAGGAGATGCTCCAAGAAAGGATGTTAGTGCATATATTCCTTATCTGGGTCTCCCTCCTTCCTAGCTGCCACTGAGATCCTGTCTTTCCACACATTCCCTCTGTGCTCACTGCATTTTTCTCATTTCATCATCTTCCTATGTCTTAACAGCCAAAGGAATGAAAAATATGAACTGTACAAATACTACATATGGGAATAAAACAGAAGCAAGCCAGAAAAGTTCCAAATGAGATGCTTATAAACCTGTTAGTTTGTGATATGCAAAACACTGACCAAAGGAGTGACCACAGTGCTTCAGACCAAGGGTCTGTTCAAGCCAACATGCTGTCTCCCACAGCAGCCAAGAGCAAGGATCAGGTAAAGACCATAACAATATGACAAGCATAGATGACTCCTCCAGCAAAGCTTTCCAGACTTGAGCTGTTTACAGCTCAGCAACTATGTATTAATGATTCCTACTGTCATGGGTTTTCAATGTTTAAAAAGAAAGCTAAGGTTAGGTCATAAACAACTAATGTCATTGGAATGCTGTATACTATTTGTTTATGGTTTGTTTTACTTATTTTTGGGTATTAAAAATAATTAGGAGAAGAAAAAAGCTGTAAATTACAGCCTGGTAACAAGAAAATTATAACTGTACTAAACAATCATATGTATCTTTGTAAATCTTGGTTATAATATACGAACCTTAATCTGTATGAATGTAAATTTAGGTATCTAAGCCAAGAATCTAAATTAAATTAAAAGATTCCTTTATTTCCATTAAACATACACATCATAAGGCAACACAAGGTGAACATCAGGTTATACAACTGGCTTCAGGTTCTGACAGAGTATTAGCAATCTGGAGCTAAAGGGAGTCTCTGCCTACTCAAATGGGCTTTGGACCATGTCCCAGACATTTATGTAGTTAGTTGTTAGGTTTTTTTTTTCCAAAAGAATGATGGTAACAAGACCAATGTAATAAACACAAAAGCACCCAAATCCCAGTGAGAATATTTTCCCTAATACAAGCACTTCATCCTTGACTTCAGAAATCTGGCTGTGCAGAGAGAGAGACTGAGAACTAAAATTCGTAATTCCCCTGAAAACTATTAAGAAAATCAATCAATGTCAGTATCAATTTTACAGTTCATCTTCATACAGCATTCTTCAGATTAAGGTCACCACAAGTTGGAGACATAACTATTAACGTAAACATCTCAGTCAACTTGTTGAAAAGTAACATTTTTTTTTTCAAATAAAGCACTGCTTTGTTGTTTTCTGCTAAGAAAGTAGTAGAGAGCTAATTGACATAGATAATAGACAGATCGTATAAAGCGTGGAAAATGCTGAGTAACTCATAACAAGGAAGGTTGAGAGACACAGAAAACTTGAAAGTAAGAGAACCTCTTTGGCCATTCTTTCAGAAAACAACTCAAACTCTTCCCTTACAATTTCTCATCTCCTAGAACTTCTTGTCCAAATATATCCAGTATCACACAATAGCACATGCAAAGCAATTCTAGTTTCAAGCTGTACATTCAGTGTTTAAGATTACCAATTTATATCCAAAGCAATTCTTTCCACGTGACACACATCACTCATTTTGGTAATTTATTTTTTAATTAAGTTAAAATTTTAATAGCTATTCATTTCACAAGGTGAAATATCTCTGAACTTGACCCTATGCAATGGGCAGGGGAAAACTGAGAGGCTCTGCATTCTGTAAGGAGAGAATGAAGACAAAGAAAGCACAGGCAGAGGGAAATGGCAAGTTGTACAAGGGCACATAATCACAATAAAAAGCACCAAATGTCACAGTAGAGTCAGGGACCCAATACACATAGATGTGCCACTGTACATCTTATACTACACTGTACCATTTATTTTTGGACTTGCTCGATACCAGGACAGACTTCACAGCAAAGGGAGACAGAGTTCTTTGCAAGAGCTGGAATAATATTGGTCCATTTGGGAGCTAATGACACAGAAGTCAACAGAAGAGCCCAAAAACAAGGTTTGAAGAATTAGGCAAGAAAACTTAGACTACACAGAATAGTCTTTAAGTAGGAGTAGCAGTCTTAAATAAGGACCTATTGCATAAGAGAAATTTATGCTTGCATGTTACTCTCATACTTTTACTTCTTAACTGTTAAACTCCCACAAGCTGTAACATCTTATCTGCACAGGAATCTAAACTGGTTTTTTAAAAGTTTTGTAGATATTTCTATTTTGTTTGAAAAGTTACTTGTTTCATCTCTTGCCAATAAAGCCAAAAAATAAGCCCTTTACCACAAAACACAGTGGGTAAAGGAGAATTTAGTAAGAAGCAAAAATGGTTTTACTTCAGTTTCACTTGCCATAGGGAGGGGAAGAGACCCAGGAAAATCGAGGCAATCAGACCATGAAGATCTGTAGTGGAAAGATACGATGGCTACGTGCCTCTCTTCTACAGAGAAATTTTAAATATTTTAAAGGATAAATGTTTAAACCACCTTATTTACAACACCACATTTAGGGGACAGAGACATGGACAGTTATTTCACGTTAATCTTGCTTTCCCCTCTAGCAGTTCAGGAGTTGGTTTGTCCATGCTAACCACTTTGAATATTTTGGTGTTCTCCAGCTAACCTTTCCAACAACTGCCAGCATAACCAGTCAGACACTGAGCGCCACTCCTACCAAAAGTCGTCCAGGAAGGGCTGAGCTTACATTAGCCTGAAGGCCAAAAACCACCTTCTGCTGGGAAGTCAGACACTGTGGGATGCTGGCAGGGCAGCGAAGCCACGGCTCATCCCGCTGTTCATGCCCACATGCTCCTTTGCTCTGCGAACAGAGAACTTGGGTTTCTGTTAGCAGGAGCTTAAGAGAAAGAGCTGTCACCTCTCATTTTTCAGTTAATGCCTTTGTCCTTGTGAATACTACAATAACCCTACCCCTTATATTAAAGAGTGAAGTTTTCTATTACAATTTGTATATTTTAATTAATGTAGTCCACAAGGTAGATATAAAACATTTCATTTCATCAGAATTGAATATATACATTTTCCCCTTTCTAACCAGAATATAAGCAGCATCCTTCTTCTCATCCCTGGGTCAGGCAGAGCCCCTTTCCTCAGCTTCCTGACACAGACCACAGTTTTCCCTCTTGCTGGCAAAAAGTCTAATCCATTTCCCATTCTCTTGCTTGATAAGCAGTAGAGTCTTCTCCAATGAACATCTGATCGTAGACAAAAATAATAAGATTCAGCTAAAGATGGGGGAAAAAGTCCTTATCTCATAAGAATGTTTACTATGCATAGATTTATATCTTGTAAATACTATCTTAGGCTCACAAAATATAACAGTAATAAGAGGTAAACAACAAAAAAACAAAGTAATGGAAGTAGAGGGGTCCATGTGTTGGGGAATCAGCTGAGGTTGCTCTTAGCTTAATAAATACGAGCCCAAGCCAGCAGGAAAAGCAGGGTGTTTGAAGTAGCACACAAAAAAGTATAAGGGCCAAAACTTATTAAACTTGGATGCTTAAAATTAAGGACAGAACAGGTGTCCACTGATTCTAAGATACAAAACAATCAAAACTGACAGCAACATCAAAGCATGCACCTGATTAAATTATCTCAGTAATCTCAACAACTGGCACCTAAGCTGGGAACTTCTGTCTACATTAAGTCAAAAACTAGGTTTTAAGAAGTTAAAAAAAACATGCTTAAAATTAAGGACAGAACAGGTGTCCACTGATTCTAAGATACAAAACAATCAAAACTGACAGCAACATCAAAGCATGCACCTGATTAAATTATCTCATTGTCCCAATAACTGGCGCCTAACCTGGGAACTTCTTTCCACATTAAGTCAAAAGCTAGATTTTAAGAAGTTAAAAAAAAAACAGGTAGGGACATTGTTAGAACTGCCTTTGTACAATATAATCTGCAGGTAGGGACATTGTTAGAACTGCCTTTGTACTAAAATATAATCTGTCTATTATTTTCAGGTACTCATATGACATTTACATGGGTCATCATGCAAAGCATTCTAACCATTCATCTGCAAGATGCTGGGACACCTGCTTACTAGAGGAAGCATGCTAGACTTAAGATGCTAGACTAAAATATGTAAAGGACATGTAAATTCAGTTCTGCTTCTCTCCCTGACTGCACACATAGACAATGTAAGTGAAGTTAAGTTGGGCATAACACCTTCTGACCTGATTTAGCTTCTATTAAAACACAACTCGAGGGTCTGCAAGAACATTCAGTTCTGCTTCTCTCCCTGACTGCACACCTAGACAATGTAAGTGAAGTTAAGCTGGGCATAACACCTTCTGACCTGCTTTAGCTTCTATTAAAACACGACTCGAGGGTCTGCAAGAATATTCTCGTAGAAATCATACACAGGTTTCCTTAGAGTGAGAACTTAAGGGAGTGCAACCTACATAAAGAAATAAGATGCAAGCCAGGA
>NW_010298818.1:3111-7028 GCF_000700745.2 Antrostomus carolinensis | reverse complement strand
GAAAGAGACACATGACCTCCCCAAAGTTACATAGCAGGTAAGTGCTAGAGCTAAGAACTGATTTCAGGTCTTTTTGACCCTTGCCTAATGTCCTGTGTCCATACAAGGCACACTGCCCCTGTGAATTTTTAAAAGTTAATATCTGCAGATGACACAGGAAAGCTGCAAAACATTAAATAAAATGTCAAGGACTTTGCTGAAAGCGTCTTGTGGCTTTCCATTTTGTTTATCAGTCAGCATTTAGGAAGGACTCAAAACACCGTCTTCAATACTAAAGCACCTTACTCAGATAACTCCCTCTGAGCCCAAGTCTTCCTTAACAAGAAATTACGTGTTCCTTAGTTCAATCTCTTTAGCTACTTCTGCTTTATCCTACTCGGTACTTCCTCGGCTATAGGTGCCATTGTTTATTTCCCCTTCTCAAAATCCAAACCTGCAACATTCCTTTCTGTCAACATCAACAAGATTGCATATCTCCAAATGGAAAGCAAGTTACCTGGCATTAACAGATGTCCTTCACCACAAAACTTCCTCAAGCCTTTGGCCACCACTGCAGACCACCTGAACAGCAACAAAGAAGTGCTGCAACTTTTACACATGCTGCTACTTCTAAGTGGTGCGACAGGCATGTCTCTAGATGTCTGTAATGGGCCAAGGCGAGTGTTTTATTGCAGTTTCAATACCAGTTATTTAGTACAGAGTGGAGAGAGTATACGCTTTTCAACTGTGCAGAAAGCATCTCTGAGTCAAAGATGGTTTTTATACTGATTTCTTCGCCCTTCTGCCTCCTTCCAAGAGTAAGTGAACTTTGGTTCTTCTTGTACATCAGAGCTCAGATGATTACAGACTTGCTAAATTGTTTAACAAAGACAAGTTATTAGGTAATCGAGATCACTTATTTCTTAAAAATCACCAATCGTGAATTCCAAATGACAAAAACAATTGACTAAAAAAACATTACTTCTATTTATAAGTATGATAGAGTCTATGCAGCTAAACCTATCACCTTATAACAACTCTCTCTTAGCTGATCTTATGAGATAAGCACTACTTAGTCTGTGCTGTTTTTTTTTGAAATCAGATAAACTTTAGGTTTAGACATATTTATTTTAGATGTGCTTGTTTTTATAAACACTCCTCAGGAATTGGATGCTGGAAGCTCAAATGCAGTACAATTTGCAATTGAATACCCAAGGACAGTTTTGTGTTACAAATAACAATTATAATTCAAGTTTATCTCCACTACTCAAAAGGAAAAAAATCATCACTCCATCAGGAACACGGCAAAGAAAGCACTTTCTGGATACGTAATGCAGCATGGGCTTCATTCTTATACATACTTGAAAAATTTTAAAGCTTTGTGAAAAAGGCAGAATGAGGAGTTCCATATTTTAATCAACACTGAAATAAACCCTGTAACCTTACCGAGCAAAATAGCCTTGCCTTCGTTCCTTCTTCTCCTCCTTGGTCTCCATTATGTACAGTCAAATGGGCAAGGGGGGCACCCAAGCGTGATGCTCTTTTTCACCTCAGTACCTCATATCCAGGCAGAGTCCCCTGTAGATAACATTTAAAAACAGGAAGTTCATAAATCAACATGTCAACAACACCTACAAAAACCAACAAGGTTGTGGAAATGCAATTGACCCAGTGACAAAATAAAGTAAAACTTTAACCAGCCAATGCTTGACATGTGACAGCCATTCAGTATACAATGAGACAAAAAACAATAAATGCACCCAGGTCAGTTTCTCCAGCAGAGGAAGAGAGATACTGCAAAACAGAGAACCCACAGAGCAGTAGCAAGCTTTAAAACCCAGGAAGGATTAAAATATTTTGCAAGCTGTTAAATAGTTTATACCAAAACATCTTCCTAGTTTCATGTGTTTCATAGCCAGGAAGATCAAGAGAAGCTTTGAAAAGACCCAGTACAAAGAGTATAACCAGAAAGACACATAATGTTCACTTTATAAAAATTCTGTAAAATAGTGAGAAATAAGAAAGTTTTAAAACAATGTAAAGAAAAAAAGAGTGATCTACATTCTTTACACAAGTTTAACTTCTGTGTGAACCACACACAAGTTCAAATAAGTATACAGGGAGAAACACGATGGACCTCCTGCTCTCCAGATGAACTGCAGTCACCTTGAGATAGATCAGACTAGAGAAGGTTTTCTACAAGTTAAAAAATAAAAATAATAATAATTAAAAAAAAGTCCAGAGCCCAGTAACACCAGCTTTCACTGCTTTTAACATGGAAATCACTACCTCTTTGCAGAATGCTGCACTGAGCCACTTGGAAACCAGGAGCTGGGAATTTCAGAACTGCTTGGTAATTACTGCAATTAACGATATGCCACATCAATTGCTGTCTAGGATTCCTGCCAAGATGTTTCATCCTCTTCCCCTCTCCAACACACACTCAGCTTATGCTGATGGCTTGTGCACATGCACAAAATAAGTTAACTTCTGAAGAGTTTTTAACAGTATTCTAGATTAAAGTTCAAACCGAAGTTACTACTAAACATTTTAGTCTAATGGACTGTACAACGAAGAAGTGGAAGCCACATAAATTATGATTTGTAGCAAAAGAAGAAAAATTCCTCCAGGACCTAATCAGTTCCCATTATTTTCCCCTGCATTAAAGCATCGTAAGCTGCAAACTGACAGATGTCAAACAAAAGAGAAAATGTAACAAAAATAGAGAAATCTATTGAAAAGTCCAAGAACACATCATGCTAGATTCTATCAGAAATACTTGCCATAATTTTCTCTCCCTGTTTATGGAGCATCAGTCCACAGCAATTAAAGTCCATTACTTCAAAATGCACTTTTTCTTACTCATTAAATTTTGAATACATCCGGTGCCTCAAAAAGAATCTAGTCTCTCTCATCTTTATGCATCAGGTAGAGTCTTACAGTAATGGTCACTCTTTAAATGGCAAATCTGCCCATGATATCTTTGGCTTCATAAAGAGAATACTATTTTATCTCTGCATGGTCATGCATGTCACAGCCTTCAGCCAGACACAGAAACCTACATGACAGTAGTGTAAGAACAGCATCAAAACAAACTGTCCTGATTAGATGTCCAGTCTGTACGAAGATATCACATGCTTCCTGAGAATTCTGATGCATCCCTATCCTCCCTGTTGTGGCAGGTCCTTAGATCTTCAGAGGATCAAAACTGGTGGCTTTGTTAGCACTGCATTTAGTGTTACAATAAATCTGTCAAACCACAGAACCACAAACCCCTACAGCAAACTACAAAGAGTTCAAAAAAAGAGGAACCACTCTTGCCCCTTTGCTTGCTTTGCTTTCGCTGCACTCTGGGACGTTTGTACAAGAGCACTGACGGGCCAGAGATGAGTCTCACACTGACACCAAGAACTACCAAATAACCAGAGAGCACCGAGATAACATTAAACACATGACCACGAGGACAGGGGGACCCATGGGAATGAGAAGAGGGAAGTGGGGAGAGCCCTTCTCACCTCACAGAAATATGATCAGCCAGGATGGATGGAGGGGAAGTGAGAGCTGTCCTCAGGGCCTCATGCTGTGCAAGAGTCAGCTGCACACTCCTTCTGTTCCTTCTCTTCATCTCCTGTGACCTACCCTCTCCTGTGACCTACCCACCCAGGGGAACAGCAGCCCTGCTCCAGCGCAGCGCTGGCAGATGAAGGGAGTGCCACTGCTCAGGGAACCAGGAGGAGAAAACCCTGCCTGCCCACAGCCCTGCCTTGCCCAGTGCTGGAGCAGCCACCTCCTGCTTCAGCAAAGGGGACACGAAGAGGGGAGGTAGGGCTTAAGCCTAGATCAAACCACAGATGCTGAAGGAGATGCCAGCACCAAACCCATGTGGCATTGCTCAGCTCGACAAGTGTGAGGTTTGCTGTTTGCTTTCACCAACGCTG
>NW_010298818.1:0-3082 GCF_000700745.2 Antrostomus carolinensis | reverse complement strand
GCTCTTCCCACATCAACTTAAATGCAACTTCAAGTCCTTTCACACAGTGAGGGGGAATAAATCAAGAAGAGAAAAAAAAATATTCAGAACAGATGGGTACTCAGAAAACTGGAATGTTATCCATAGATTTGAAGTAACAAAGGCATTCAGGTGATTTTTTTTTCTTTTGCTGATAAAAATACACAAGGATCTCGTATCTAGTCACCAATTAATGAAAATTTTCACAATAAAAAACCATCAGATCCTGCTCTGTTGACTTAAAACTTGTTTAGCTCACCTTCTTAGAAGAAACAAAGGTAGTGTTCTAGGTAGGCATATTTAAGGCTGAAAATTATACTTTGAAATGTAGTATGAAGAAAAGCAAACTGATGAGGAGTTTAGACTCCCTAACCTCTGAGTTTCCTTTTGTTGTTGGGAATTTTTCATGTACTAGTTGGCTTTAAGAAAAAAAAAAAAAAAAAAAAGAGCCTGAAAGCTAGGAGGACCTCAGCATAACCTGCAGTAACTGCTACTGAAAACTAGTATTTCTGAAAGGTCCTTTTCAACTATTAGTTCTTTAAGCAGTACAGCACAAAAGCCACGTTTACTTTATAGGTTGTCACTGATGTTTTAAAGTTACACAAAAAACCCAAACTACTACACACCTCCCCCCTACCTCTCCTTTGTTATCTCCCAAGAAAGAAATCCCAGGTATTCTTTATTAACTGCTTAAAATATCATTAAGGATATCTTATTTAAATGAATCGTGGTTTCCTGGTAGCTCCTTTCTGGTAGAGATGAAGACTGAATCAGGCAGACTATTAAAAAAATGTACATATTTGGGGGATATTTATATGCTGGGAGACAGCATCTTACTCACATATCATGAGTACAGTCAAAACTCAAATGATGACAAAGCTGATTTTATAAATTTCAGGCTGAATTTAACCCTTTCTGTGCTGAAACTGAAGACAGTGAAAAGCTTATATTACATGTCTACAGCAATGCTAATTCTTTTATTGGATAATTTCAAGAGGAAAGATGTGCCTGATGGACAAACAATGCATTTAAGTAAGGATCCTGGTAAAAATTTGCCACTCTCCAAATTTAGCCAATGTCAGCACCTGGTAATTATACGAAGAACAAAACACATAAAAATATACTGTACTTTTTGCTGTTAGTCCTATTGCTTTGGATTTTTTTCATTTATATTAGCATATTTTTGGATACTTGCTTTTCTGTTTAGGCTTGCTGCCAGGGATGCTACCGGGAGTTTGTATTGTGGGTGGAAATGCTCCAGCAAGGCAACAAAACAACAACAACAAAATAAATTAAAAAACAAACAAACAAACCAGGAACAGACTGAACTGCTGACTGTGGATAGCCACACCACTGCAATTGCCACCACTCTCCCAAGACCTTCAGAAATGCTGCTTCCAGCTCCTCCTGCCTCCTCTGCCGCCTGGCACTGCAGGACAACAGCCCACATGCTACATTCAAAGCAGCAGCAGCAGAGGATGCTCTAATTTAGAGGATAAACAAAGGCGAAGAGAACTGTGTTTTTGAGGGTAACATTAAAAATAAACATGTGAACAGAACATTCCAAGTCCTCTGAAGACTTCGATAAATTTATCAATTTTTTTCTAATTATTTTTCCTCTCTTTTCCCTCCCTTCTCAGGCATGAAGAATAATACACCTTGCTACTTGCAGTTTAAGTAGTTCATGAGACAACAAAAGGACCTGCTTGCTGCAATCAGGGTAAGCACACCAAAATCCTGTTTGCTGGCTCTGAAGCATGAACGATCAATCCTCCAATTGTGAGCATTACTTTCCAAAACCATGCACATGAACAACAGCACATCCAACAGCACTAGCAAGGCAGAAGCCAATGAAGTATCTGATTATTTTTAGAACATTCAATGGACTTGATAGCTTGTCCCTACCCATCTGTGCCCACTGCAAGTCCTGGAAAGACATACGGGGCAGGGCGGGGGGGTAATAAAAAAAAAATCAATATCGTGCAATTCTCTAGATATATTTTCACAGCCCTGTAGAGTCAGTATCTCTCAACTTTTCATGAAGTACAAAAATACTGTAATTCCTTACTTTGCAAATGGGGAACTAAACTACAGGAAGTACCTCCACATGCTCAAATGAGAGCGGAAGAGCAATGTGGGGAAGTGTCCCCTCACTAACTTCAATCCAACCAGCCTCAATAACCAGCAGCAATGAGAACAAGGGAGGAGGTGACTTTGACAAGGAGGCAGTTATTTTCTGTGTAAAATTTAAACTGACAGACCCTGGAGACCCATAGCACAGTCTCACCTTTACTTGGCTCTGCAGGCATATGCATAGAAATGAAAGCTCAGATCCACAAAAGGAAATAAAAATCCCAACTTCTCTGAAGATCTAGGTTTAAATGGCTCCTTCAGGAAACACAAAAAAAAAGCAATGAATTGACTTTAGGGAAACCAAGTCAAAGGTGGTACCTTAACAGGGGCCCCACAAGGCAAGCAATGGTGGCAGTGATCCTCCTGTGAACAACAAGCAGGGGAGGCGAGAGGTCTCAGCACAAATTTTCCACAGCTAGGAAGACAGAGCAGATTACAGCAGAAGGCTCCCAGCGAGACAATCAAGCAGACGTGGTCGCGCCAAGGATGCAACAGGGAGACCCCACTGTGCTGAGGGAACAGGATGCTGCTCAGACGCTCCATGCAGCTCTCACCTGCTCTTTGGTGCAGCATCCCACACAACATTAGTTTTTTATTTTTGCTTCTCTGTTTTATCTCTGCCCCTGAGACCACAGGCAAATATTGCACACATCTGCTCATACCACTGCACGCTTCCTTACTATCATCTGCTGCACACAAACATTCAAAAATTGCCACCAGTCATTTTCGTACATGAAGCACTACTAATGATTCTGCTTAGATCAGCAACTGTGTACCAGGGTGTCTTCTTAGGAGTAAGAAGTCCTCTGGGTAACATGGCAATTCTGACCCCTAAAAAAAATGCACGACAAGGATTTCACCAACAAGTCAATATTAAGACCAAAAAAAGTAAAGATATATATGCAGAATCACAGAATGTTGGGGATTGGAA
>NW_010298817.1:0-10651 GCF_000700745.2 Antrostomus carolinensis | reverse complement strand
CTTCTTTTCTGCTGTCCCTCCTCCTCTCTTGCGCTCTCCTCCTTCTTTCGCCTCGTCCCTCTTTTTTGCTGTCCCTCCTTCCTTTTTCTGCCTTTGTCTTCTCTGTGTGCTTGGTTGGTCCTGATCATTCTTCTTGTTCTCCCTTTCCAGGGAACAGGCTCTGCCTGGCCTCTCTTCCTGCTGCTGCTTTCTCTAGCTCTGCTTGGCCAGACTGCAAACGATGCTTTTTCAAGCTCAACTGACAAATGCATCAGCCTGTTTCTGGCTTTGCCTGCCCACTGCGTTCATGCTTTGGAGCACTGATTCCGAAATGGAATCAGAAACATAACAGAACCTACAATAGTATCAAATAAAATCCCATTTTTACTTGTAACCTTTGTGTCATGTGTCCTTGGAAGTGTTTTTGGAGCTGAAAAATCCCTGTCATTTCAGGCAAATGACAGTCTCAGCGTTACTCAACTCATGGTGAGCGCAGGGAATGGACTATTTCAGTTGGAAGGGGCCTACAACTATTGCCTAGTCCAACTGCCTGACTGCTTCAGGGCTGATTAAAAGTTCAAGCATGGTATTAAAGGTATTGTCCAAATACTTGTTCAACACTGACAAGCATGGGGCATCAACCATTTCTTCAGGAAGCTTATGCCTGGGTTTGACCACCATCCTGGTAAAGAAATGTTTCCTCATTTCAAGTCTGTACCTTCCCTGAGGGATGCATCTTAGAGCCATTCCCACATACCCTGCCACCTGGGTTCCAGGGAGAAGAGATCAGCACCTCCCTCTCCATGTTCCCTCTTCAGGAAGCTGGAGAGAGTAGTGAGGTCATCCCTCAGCCTCCTCCAACCTAGACAAACCTTATGTCCTCAGCCACTCCTTGGAAGACGTGCCTGCCAGCCCCTTCCCCAGCTTTGGTGTCCTCCTCAGGGCACATTTAAGTACCCTCACGTCCTTTTAAATTGTAGGGCCCAATTTATCAGATTGTATGCTGGCATGGAGGCCAGAAACAGAACAAGACTCCTTCAAAGTAAGTGAAGTTTCCCTTAGCGATGAGAGAAGAAACAGCTCAGCACTGTCTTGTCGCCATCCTGGAATGGGAGTGCTCAGGGGCCACTTTTGGGCAGCAGAGCTGGGCTGGGGGATGGACCCAGGGCCAGGCAGATGTGCCCCATGCAACCACTCTTGGGATTGGTGCTGGTGCAAGAGCAGGTGAGGAATTTGCTTGTGATGCATCTTTGCAGACTCTGTCTAGAACAGCATATTGTGGTAGGACTCTGCCCAATGCATTGTTCGTTACATTTTTCTTTTATATTCAAGCACAAATGTGTTTTTAATTCATCTGGAGGGGTACTATAAAAGTTTTCTAACACCTTGCTAATGTTTATCTCTGTCTTCCATGTATGGTATGCACTTTTCAGTCTACAGGACTCTCTTACCGTTTGATTTGAATGTGGTTTTACACAAGGAAAGCACAAACTTGTCTGGGGTTTAGTGCTGATGGTTCTGATGGTAATGCTGACTGAACAAAACAGATTGAAATAAACAGGATTCACAAGGTGAACTCAGCTTTTTGCAAGTTATACTAAACTCTCAGTTCAGTTGGCAGCAATCTTTTTTTCTGGAATTCAAATGTTTCTGCAGATCTTCTTAAGCAGTGTAATGCTTAGCAAGCCCTTGCACGGAGAACAGAATTGTGTCTTGTCTCTGCAGACTGACTTTGCCTATGCGTCTGTTTTTGGTTTTAGCTTTGCTGTCTGAATAACAATTCCTATGTAGATAAATCAGTTTTGTTCAAGTTTAGAAAGATTATAGTTTGGGGTTTAATCCATGTATAGGAAGGCTCAGGCAAAATGAAATTATCTGAGACTCTGAAGAACTAGCGCAAAAGGGAAGATGCACAATGAAAGTAGGGATGTCAGCTTTAGCTCCACAAGAAAAGAAGCTGTGATTTATGCAGCTACAGTCACCTACTGCAAGATGCAATCCTAAGGAAGATGAAGACATAAATAATTTTTATTTTATGTTGTTAGGCAGTTTCTCAAAACCCTTCCTTTGGGGTTTACCTTGAGGTAAGAGATACACAAAGCACCTTGTATGTATCAAGGTTTTTCTGGAAAAAGGCAATGTTGTTTTAAGTAGCCCTAGACTTACTGATCCTGTCACTTCCAACAACTAGGGCTTGTGTGCTGGACTTAATAGGCATTTCTGGAAGTAGAGATAGGAAAGCTAAACTTAATTGTTTCATTTTATTTTCATAAAACTCAGTAATTTTCAGTGAGTGTCTTTATGCAGACTCTCAAGCTAATTTTTAATTATTTAGCAAAACATTTAAGCACATGCTTTGATCCACCCTATTCAGCAAAGCACTTAAGCACCTGCTTATGTGCTACTTAAACAGGTTGAAAGAGATGCTTAAGTGTTTGCTGAATAGCAAAAAGATTACTGAGTCAGGACCTTAAGAGGGTGGTGCTCACATATAGCAATCAGAGATACAGGTACCAAAAAAGCATCCAACCCTGTCTGCCTTTTGAAGACCTGAGAGCAGAGTTGGTCACACAGCAAAGTGAATGGCTTCCCCTGCTCCCTTTAGGCAGGTTTTGTACACAGGCTCCAGCTGGTTTTGCATGCAGATTGATTTGTGTGTGTGTAATTTCAGTGTCACCAGCCCGGCGTGTCTGACACTGCAGTCTTTTTCAGAAGCAATAAGCCATGCAGTCTGATGCAGGAACGAGTCTTCATGGAACTAATTGGCTTTGTTTTTTTGCTCTGAGCACTTGCTGGTTTGGGTTTTTGGGGTTTTTTTTTTGTTTTTTTTTCTTGCAGCCATATTGGAGCACTGGGTTAAGTCTAACAGAACTATTGATTGACAAACTAATGTCATCAAGTTGTCTTATCAACTCTACTGTTGGGAGTAACTTGAATCTTACTGTGTCAGAGGGGCAAAAGGTAAACAAGCTCAGTTAGTGATTAGAATAATTTTTAGAAAAAAAAAAAATCGTAGCTTGGTTGTTTCAATGTTTAAACAGTAAATGATTTTAGGAATTCTGGCCCAGGGACTCAGCTGGGGGCATATCTTTGCCTTCATGCTATGTTGCTAATCAGCAGCTCAGGCCTATTATTTTATGCTGCCCTGGAATACGTGTATTTTTAGCAAGTCACTGAGCTAAGTTGTAGCGTGTCAAAATAAGCCATGCTAAGGTGATGCCCAACTTGCCTATGCACATTTTCTGTATGCCATCCCAGTGGGCAAAGCGTATCTCTAGAGAGCAGCACAAAACAAAAACATCTCTGCTTGTTGCTCCATCTTTAGTGTTTTGGTTTTTTTTTTCTTGTAATTTCCTTTGGAGAAGTGGGGTGCTGTCACTGTGTAATGGCTTTAAAATTCTTTATCAACTTTATCAATCAGAACTGTAATGCGAAAATTCATCTCACTAAGCAAGCCAAGAGGTCGGTAGGGTTTTGAATGTGTGTAGTGCATCATACACACTCAGGCAGGAGTTGGGGGGGGATTTAATGAGAAGTGCATATTTTAAAGCACACCAGAGCATCCATACGGATTTGATGAAGAATTAATAATGAAACTTACTTTCAACAGCTTTGTTCACAGCAGGAGCAAAATTCCTCAAAATCAAAAAATGGTCTGTGTTGGGGGGGAAGTTTCCAGAATAACAATGGAGACCTGGCAGTCCATCAGTGGGACAACTGCACCAGCTGAGAAGCTGAGACACTGCTCCAAAATCCCCAGCACACCTGCCTATGTGGAGCCACCTGTAATAGGAGTGAAAAATATATCCTGAGTTATAGAACTGTGAGCTCAGCAACACTTCTACAAGTGATCAGAGGAGTGAAATGGCCCTCATGTAATTTTTTTGTTGTCAGAAGATTTCTCACTGAAGGAGGAAAAAAAAATTGCTCAGAAAGTAATTTTGTCATCTTTTATAGTATTTGGACTACTAGCATACATATTACCATAGTAATAAAAAATGTCCCCACCTAAATCATTGCATATAGTGTATGTATAAAGTTGGATTGGGTGAGTTTAGGTGGAAATGCTCTTGCTTATAGACAGCTTTGCATCCAGCTCAGGATAATAGAGTGAGGTGAAGGGAATCCGGAACAGGCAAAGCCAAGCTTGTAGGGGGACCCAGGGAGATTCATTCCATGCTCACTACTCACCACTGTTAGCAAACACTTCCGAGCTCTCAAACTAATGCCACAAGTGTATCAAGAGAGATCAAGGCCATGATCCAGGGCCTGAATCTGAACAGGAAACCTGCTGGGTAGAATCCTCAGATGATCTGAGGAAACTAATACCGAGAAAGCCGGTCAGAGAAACTCTCTAAGACTCATTTTGGAGTTTTAGAAAGCAGGTATTCTTTACTGCAGCACTGGACACACATGGAGATCACTCCCCCAAGGTGTGTGTGTCTGTTTCAGCACACGTTATACTGACCTAATACATGCATATTCATTGACCTTCTGAGAAATTATCTACATATTCAAAACAGTTCCCGTAACTGTTTAGCATGTGTACATTTCCTCCACGCTTGCAGTAAAATGTGTCCATGGCCTTTGATAGCCTTCATCACTGTATCTGCTGATTGAACTCCTCTTTGATTCTGCGCAGTGGTGTCTCTTTTATGTGCTTGGGACAGCATTCCTTGAAGACTGTTTGGTCCTTTTTCAGGCTTAAGCACTTCTGATAACATTTGCAAAAGGTCCTAAGGTTATCAGCAATTTGTGAGGAATTTCATTCAAAGCTTGTTAGCATATGTAAATATCAAGCAGAAATGCTCATCCCATGGTTATCAGCAGTTTTACTTAAAGGTTGCTACAACAGTGGGGTGATGTCTAAGCAACTAAGGGATAAATCTTTTATTTTCTAATTTTTTTTGCCAAGTAATCTGATGGTAGGGAAATTCCTACCTAAACTGATTTCTAGCTAAATCCTGAGCTTATGAATGCTACTGTTTGCCTAAAGGAATTTAATATAACTGGTGCACCAGCTTTTGCAGCCCAACATTTTCTGTCTGGCTGTGGCACACTCCAGTGCTGCAGTGGGAACTGAAATAAAACCAGCAGAAAACAGTTGTGGAAAGGGGATTTTCCAGGCAATTGGTAGAAGGTTCAAACATAATTGCCTGTAAAAATGATGCAAACAAAAGATGATTGAGTCTCCTCTTGGAAACACTCAAATTATCTGCACATCAGGTACCAAGGTCTCAAATTAGAAGTTTAATTTCTCATTGCTGGGATGTGTCAAACAGTTCCTTCCATAAATTTAGCAACCCCACATCTTCAAATGGCTTAGATCCTTTCTCCTGATGACTATTCTTAGTCATTTCATCACTCTCCAGGTGATTAGAAGCTTCCTGTATTCATTTACCTCTAGCATACTTCTTATTCAGTTTACACCGTGCTGCTATCTTTGTAGTTACCTCAGTATCTTAATAAGGAACCATCATATAATATTTCAGGCTTTGGCTAAATTTGGCAATCTGTGCGTGTAATTTCATATGAGATGTTTTGTTTTGATGGCTGTTCCCACAACCAGGCATTAGGCATTTTCTTTACCTGATCCAGTGTAAATGTGCTTTTGTAACCATAGCTGACCATAGGTAATGTCCCCAAAGAAGCAAATGTACAATTTCATTCAGTATTACTGTATGAAATGCTTCTATCCTTAAAAAAATCTTGCCTTATAAAAATATCCTAAAACCACATTAGTTTCTTTCATAGCTGTATAGCTGTAGCAAATGCTGAACATTCACCATTTACCAGAACCACCAGATCTTCACTTCCTTAAAGCCTCCAGCTGACTAGTCCAGTCCCAGATTTATGTCTTGAAGCATTTACATTCAACATACCTTTAAATTTATTCATCCTTGAATTGATATATTGTACTTTAGGCTGTTCAGGTCTACCCCTTGTGGTTGTGTTGTGTGCTGGAGGGGAAAGGATTTGTGATATTGCTACTGAAAAAGAAACCAAGCTCTGTTTCAGCTAAAAACCAGGACACTTCCCTTTCTAGTCATGCTTCACAAAAGATTTGGAATGAGAAAGATACAGGAAATGGGCTATATTTTTATTGCCAAATGTTTTATTTATTGAGAAGTACCAATCTGGGCTAACTGAAACTGTTTATGAACTCTCTTATACTTTGCTTTCCATACCCAACATACACCCAGTAAAATAATTTAAAGAGCTCTCATGCTTCTTTTTAAAACAAACCTTCAAGTTCTATTTTCTTTTTAAATATAGTTTTTTTGTCTTGAAAAGAGCAATGCTTCCCTAACTCAGAAACAAAATGGGATGTTTTGAAAATTTTAACACAACCTCAAATGTTTGTTTAATGATGTTCTCATTTTCACAAGAAAACCACACATTTTTTCCTTTTGGGTAACCTGAAACCAAACCCAGACAGGAAGCAGAAAACAATGGCATTTGTACAGCTTTAGTTGATATTAAACTGCTCCTATTTCTTGTGGTGATAGCTGCACAGAAGGTTCATAGAAATCTCACCCCTTGTGCCATATGTTTCTTCTTGTAACTCATTCTTTGCTAAGTAGAAATAAATTTTGTTCTTTCTTTGAAATTTCTTGGTTGGTAATTTTCTATGGAAACCCAAACATTTATCAGAAACTGTGGAATCACTGAATATAAAATGTGGCGTTCAACTCCTCTCCATTTTTAATCAACTTCAGCCAGACCTGAGGTTGCTTTCTATGGGAGTGGCACTTACCTTGCTTATAGGACATTATACTTAATCAGAAAGTCCCACTAGGAAAAACTGAGCTGTAAACCATGACCAGCTGCAAGGGTTTATTTATTTTATTTTTTCTTTGCTGTTGAGGTGCAAAATACAGAATATTTCCTATATTTATAAATTAAGAATCTAAATGTCTTGATAGTTATAAAGAATAAAAATTGTGTGGTGATTTTTATTTTTTTTTCCCCCTGGAACAAACCAAATCCAGTTTTAGTTCTTGTCTATAACACTGATTTCCAGTGTGACTTTAGTCAACTCAGTAAATCATTCTGAGCTTAGTTCCAGCCAGCTGTAATGCCAAGAGAATAGTGTTTCTTCTCTTCCACCTCTTGCATAATTTACTACAAATTCTTTGAGGCAGGAACTGATTTTTTTTTTTTTCCTATATTTTCATATGATGCTTAGCCCAAACTTTGTGGAAATAATTAATTTTTCAGTTTACGGTCATTCTAAGAACTAAAAAAAAATTGTGTGGGGGTGAAATGAACACCCTTCTGCTCCAAGATATTTTATTTTGTTAAAAAAGTAAAAAACAAATTTGGGTTCAATTAATTATAAAGCATTTTTTTCAAATTCAAAATTTATGTTCAAATAAATTGTAATGAATTATAAATATAAGCAATATTTGAATTAAATATAGACACTATTTTAAGCCTGAACATTTTCAATTAAAATTAGAAGAAAGTTTTCTGACTAGAGAGAGATTTTCAGGGTTTTTTCTGTCATGAATGTTTAACTGAAACATTAGCATTGTAGTTCTAGTGGAAGGTGTCCCTGCTGATGGCAGGGGGGTTGGAACCGGATGATCTTTAAGGTCCCTTCCAACCCAAACCGTTCTGTGATTCTCCCATAACAATATTTTTTGGAGGGTGGTTTTGGCTTTAAAATTTGTCCCAGCTGTCTCCAGCATGGTTAGAGCCTGATTTTTGAGGAGAACTAGGGGTGTTCTGTAGCAGTATGAGAGATTGACCTTGCTGCTTCTTAACCTCAGCCCTTCACCATACAGGTGTAATGGGGACGCAGAGTCTTTGCTGGTGATGAGGTAATGGAGTTCAGAAGCCACTTCTTCAGCCTTTTGGAAAATTGCCTTTAAATTTGCTAGTGATTTCCTGTGTGTATACATATGCATATCCTGGTGTGGCTCAAACTCTGAAATAATAAGCAGATATTGACTTCCACCAAGATATCTGCTTCGCTGAGCAAGTGTTTGTCAATGGATTGATGCAGTATTAGCAAGCATCTGACTCCCTCTTAGGGGCAGGCTGCCTGCTGGTAGTGACTTTTCATTTCAGTGCCAAAGGGATGTCCTTGGAGTAAAGGGGGTGGGGGGTTGGTGTATGTGGTTGCTGGAAATCAGAAGGACTTCTGTTTAATCAGTTGAAAGACATTTTTCAAAATGCGTCAGTTTTAGCATTTTAATTAGTTTTGGTGGATTTTGTGCATGCTCAGTTTAGGATGGGTTGACTTTTAATCCATTAATGTATCCCTTTAAGTTAGAAATGCAATGAGCTAGTGGCACTGTTAACACCAAAACTAAAGTCAAGGGATGCAAAAGCTAATAGTGCAGCAGTAACATCATCTCCACTGGCCTATACAAGTCAGTGTGGCCCAAGTTCAGCCAAAGACATGACCAAACCACTCAACTTAAAAGAGCTGAGTATAAGCTCCAATTAAAGTCAAGGGACCACAGCTCCAGCGGCTCTGAATCAGTGTAATTCCACAAAGAAAAAAAAAAAATGCTGGCATTGTGTCAGTTTATACATGTTGACCCCACAGGCTTGGCTCAGTGAAAACCTGCAGTTAAAATATGGATGTGGATGCTTCCAGAGAACTGCCCTGCAGCATGCTTGGCAAGTGAGTAGATGGATAATACCCTGATACAGAAATACTTCTTGGACATGTGCTTAAATCGTGTTACTAATGAAAGTAATTGTGCATTTGCATCCATGGGAGGCAATCTCTGTCTGAGCCCCCTTATTCACTTCTGAGTACAGATTGTGGTTTTATTTAACTTCTATTTTATTACTGGTTTGTGTTTGAAAATGTGTATTTTCTCTGTTGTTCCTGAGGAGACTGTTATCTTTGCATGTGTATTCCCTGCTCTGAAATGGTGTTTCATGGCCTCGTATGACTCTTCCAGTGCATCTGTTAATGGTTGCTGACATACCACAGCCTCACACACTTACCTGCTAACAGAAGTGCTCAGGGTTTATGTGCAGACACATGTTAGAGAGCAGTGCCTGGCTTCTGATGTGTCAAAAAAAACCCCAAACAAACCTTAACCATTCAGAAACAGTGCAGTGGCAAAGCCACAAGTTAGAATTGTTCATCCTCATCAACAGACTGAACTAATGGCTTTTGCCATGAGAAATGTTAAGATTAAATGAGAGGGTATAGGGGAGGAAAAGTTTTTATTGTTGGCATTACACATATGTATAGCAGGTGGGTTAGACAGCATAACTTTTCATATGGTATGATGTACAGGTATTGGGAATACTTTAAAGACTTGTTAACATCACTGGTCTGGAGTCTGCAGAAATGGGTATGGTTGGAACAGAACGCAGATCTCACTGAAACACAGCATGATCTAAACTTCCTCAGCTTGTTTAAAAGCAAGGCTCTGCAGGCATGCAGTCAGTAAAGATTTCAGTCTACCCCCTGCAGAAATTGGGTGTGTTCTGGAGAAATCCCAACTGGGTCATTGCATTTCTCAAGCCCTTCTTGAGTTCTCCCTACTGTTTCATGGAGAAAATCCTGTTTCAGTTGCACATGGGATTTTTCAGGCTCCTTTTTGGTCTGTCACATTATGCTGCTCTGTTTTCTTGCGCCACAGATAAGGTCGTATATCGGTGATGCGTGACATGTATAAATTGTTTACTATGTGGGTACGACATGAGGGGAAACGTGGACCTGAGAAGAAATAGATCTATTGCAATCCTGTGATTGCATCATTTATCTTTTTGCTATTGACCCTGCCTTTCCTGGGATATATTTCAGAATTTCCTGTTGAACTTTCAGAAGCAGCCAGTCTTGTAATACACATAATGAAAATTTATCTTCTTGAAATTACACATCTATACATATATTGTTTGTTTAAAAGCTCCTGAAATACAGCTGTGTTGCTACTCATGTGCTCCATACAGTTTTTAAGGTGGCATAGCACATGAGGTTTATTGTCCTGTGAGTAGACTGACTTCATTTGTCAGCAGTGCAGCACACCACAACACACTCAAATGAACAAGATGTTCAGGAGATACCACCCTGAATTATTTTTCATCTTTCTTTTCCTTTCTTCCTCTGTGCTACTGTAGGGCTTGAGCATGCCCACGCTGTGGCTCCAGCAGAAGTTCTGTGGTGTGCTGTGGGATCCAGTTTGGCTCCCCACTGTGAAGGGAGGGGTCTGTGAAAAGACTGGGAAATGTGACTGGTGTTTTTTTAATCTTCTGCTGAAATATCCTGTGACTCTGCTGTGATGTAGGGGCCGGCAGGAGGAACTTAACTCCTGTCAGCAGCTTGCAGCTAATCCTGCTGGAGTTGTTTTTTTTTTCTTTTTCAAAATGAACACACTTTTTTTTGTGCTTTGTTGATGGTTGGGTTTTTCTAAATCTATTTAAAGCCTTATTGGTTTTTGTGTCTTCTTGAACCTTTTACAGGTACAATAGACGGGTCTGAACAAGAGCCAAGTGTATTTTCGACCCATCCATTTAGCAAAACACTAAGGAGGAAGGAAGAGTAGTGGTGCTTGAAGAATAGTTATTCTAGACTCAAAGCCATAAATCTGTGCTGTCAGACTGGTGTTGACACTTCCTTCTAGCAATGGTCGTCAGACCAGGAAGAACTCTTAATACTTTGTGTCCTAGTAGATGAAGGGGTTGTTTCCCCCCCGCC
>NW_010298816.1:0-14428 GCF_000700745.2 Antrostomus carolinensis | reverse complement strand
GCAAACCCAATACACCTTTATAAGTGTGAGCTGCTGTTAGTGCTATGGTTTGCTCAAAGAATATTAAATAAATACTGAAGAATATGGCTTCTGGACTCTAATTAGCTATGCACAGCATGCTGAAACTCTGGGACCACATTTGTCCAGTGGTCAAAATTCCATTATAACTGGCCTTTTATTTACATGAATGCAAACTGTGTTTTCATCAAGCCTTCCTAGTACCCCCACCACAAAATTAAAAATAACCCATTCATTAGCAATTACTAAGTGTCTGTACACAGGTTTTTAATAGGTATCTGTGGTGCAGAATTCTGGCCAAGAGGATTAGAACTATTGACTAAAACGAGGAGAAAAAACTGCGGCAACTTGCATCATGCATTATACATGGCATGAGAAATCCCAGTGGCACCCAGACATTGGAGGCAAAATGTCCTCCTCAGATCCTCATGGTAATAGCTGAGTTGTGTATTCTGTGCACGCAGAGAGAGCAGATTCCCCCAAAGTCAGGCTGACATCAAGGTACAGTAACTGAGTATCACCATTCAGTATAATCCCAGGAGGAGGAATTTGCACTGAATTTCTAACATTTCAATGCACATGTGCGAATTTAAAGGGAAGGTGATGGAAAAGCAATAGTAATAGATGAGTCTAGAAATTTTAGAAATAAAACCCATGTGTGAGGGTCTGGAGGTGACATTTCAGCCAAAGAAAGAAAATTCAGCCCTCAATTATTAAGTATAAGGTGCCAGTTTCAAGACTGTGGAGTCAGGTCATTTTATATCTCAGTATAAAACTACTGTCATACATGTACAAGCAGTGTGACGTCATGGTTAACCTCCATCATCTAAAGTCCTATTATCACTGACATCTAAAGTCAACTGTGAATAGCAAGGGGGAAAACTTAATATATCAAAGAACAGAAGGGAGATTTTGATCATTGCATATTAAAACATCTCAGCGATTGTACAGTTGTGGAAACATTACTAACCAAACTTGCTGAGTCTAATTCCTTTTTATTCCTTTTTTTTTTTTTTTTTTTTTTTTTTTTTATTTCTTTTATTTTTTTTTTTTTAATTAAATGTGAACTGGGAAATCCTCCAAGCTCATGCAGAAGGACATGTCCAGGTTTACTGGGTGAATTCTAAACTGATGTTTTTTTTCTAGGAAGAAGTAGAAAGAATTCAAAAATTCAACAGCTCATGGAGTGAATAGGCAAAATATTCACCCCCCCCTACAGCTGCTTGGAGCTTAAAGCAATTACTTGAAGTGGTATGATCTGAGAATTTGGTCCTGTACTTATCCAAAAGGTTCAGGGTTATTTTCCTTTCTGTTTGCCTAGGAAAATTCTGTCAGATTCAGTCTTGGGGGGGGGGGGGGGGTTTGTTTTGTTTTTTACTTTTCATTTCACACCAGGGACGTTGGTGTGACTGTCAGCTACAAAATTATCAATTAACTAAGGGCATTCTTCTGTCCTCTGCAACTCTTGTTATTGAGAAGAAAAGGAGGGAAACAAAGAAACCTTAACTGATTTGTCTGGGTATTTCTCCATACAGTCAAGATTCAGTCACAAGAAAATACAGTAGAGTCAGTCATGTCATGCACACTTCAGTAAAATGACACTACAGAGCTTGCAAAAGGCCTCCATGGCTCCTAATTTTAAATGATGTTGCAGAAACATTATTAAACACAGTGATTTAAGTGGTTAAAAGTGGTCCTTGCCAGGCAGAGTCCACTCCTACCCCTCTCCATGGGACAAAGAGGGATGCTGGCTCTGACAAGGCCTTTTCTCAGGAGCTGCCGAGGGCATTTGCTGAGGGATCATTTTGTCCCCAGGCATTCGAGTTTCCTTTTCTACCTGACTGGTAAAGAAAGGATGGAAAGGATAAGGGAAGGAGTTTCCTCAGGGACTCTTCCATCTTTGGGAATTTTAAATTCTTCCTTTTACTTTTAGCCCTAAAGGTCTACCTACGGCTGTGCTTAAGGAGACCTACAGGGAAGGCAGCTCACAAAAAAAAAGGAAAGCAGGCTGCCTTATAACCCTTATTAAAGTGAGGATGCTTTTTAAAAAGGGAGGGTACAGGGAGGAGGAAACCTTGGTGAAGGAAGAAATGGGGGAGGTAGGAAACTCCACATCACGCTAGGAGAAGAGTGAGGGAATAATCTAGACTGGGAATTGCAGGGATCAAGCATCACATGCCATCACAGGCTAGGCTATAAGAATGCTGGGATTTCACATAAGCTATAGGTGCCTCATAGGAAAAACTGGAACCCAAGTTAACGATATCCCAAAAGAATGTATGAACAAAAAAATCTGAATAACAGGTAACTTTCAATATTTCCACAGATATATTCAGTTAAAAAGCTAGGATAAGGGAATTCACACCGGGGATAAGGGATTCTGTGTATCCTTGGGCATACTCAACTCTTCACATTCTCAGAACTTTGAAAAAGCCCCTTTACCTCTTTTTAGATGGCTGCATATCCTAGCCTCAGCAGTTATTAGTAAGGCTCTAAAATTGTTCACATCTTGAGGATATGTAAAACACTGCAGGTATACTTCAATAATTCATTAAATTTAATCAGTCTAGTATCACCATAATTAGCAAGGTAAGATATGCATAAACAAAAAGGTAATCAATGTCAAATATTTAGAAAAAATACTATTAAGACAAAAGCCAATAGGTACTAGTTTTTAAAACACTAAACATATATTCATTTTGCATTATTAAAAAAACTTCTGAATCCATTAAGCAAGTGCAAGATAAGAAAGCCTGTGTGCCAAACCATCCCAAGCTTCTCCAACTCGCAGTCTACTGCAGAATTGTGGCCTAAATACCTTTGTAAAAATATTGTTTCATAAAAATTATACCCTCATTCCCAGGTTTTCGAAATAAAGCTGCAATTATAATTGGATGGACTCTAATTCTCCTACCACATATCTGATTTTCTTCAGCACATTCAATTTGTTTTCAGTGTGTGCATAGGATAGAGACGCTCTACAGTGCGCTTTCAACACATCAGAGCACATCAGCCTCAAAGCACATGAGCGTACAACTACTCTGCCTGACTTTACGTGCAATTTCTTAATTGGAAACAAACTTGTTTGCTTTAGAAGGAATCTGCACAGTGGAGCATGCATATGTTTTTTCTACAGGTCTGCAACACTGCAGCAAGTTCTGGTAACACACAGAAAAAAACCAAAACTTTACAGCTTTTATGAAGTGGAGGTTGCCTAATATCTACATATCTAGTATCACCAGTGAAACAATATTAATTAATGCTGTCTCAAAATTCAATTTAGTTACCTCAGTACTGAGAATTTGCCTTAGATATTTGTAGTGTTGGTGTCTCTTATGCCAAAACCAAACATCAAAACCACCTTTTCAACACAGAACTTAGGAACTCAAGAACGTTTCCTTGCTCAGCTCTTTCCTTCATTAACACGTTCACCCCATTAGCTGTAAACAAGTGAGACAACTGTTTTCTAGGAAATACGGGTTCTTGTGTCTTTTTATAGATACTGCATGGGTTTCCTTTCCTTATATTCATTTTGAGCTGCTTCATGATCTTTAAGCAATGAAAAGCTGTTTCTACAGATCTGTTATTTTGCTCATTCACATAACAAATGTTAGACAGTCTTTTTTTCCAGGTTTTTTTGGTTGGTTGGTTGGTTTTTTACCTTGGTATTTTTATCTAAGGTATTTCTAATGCCTGATGAATCCAAAGGAAGGAGGATCAATTTGTACTGTTTTGAGGTTCCCAAGCACTGATGGTAAACTGCACTCCAGCATTACAGTTTTGCAGGACTAGCTGTCATGCCCAGTTTAACATCAGACAGATAAGCGTTATTAAATGAGCCCCTAAATGTAATAGAATTATAGTGGGGAAATGTAGTAGTAAAGTAAATTATCTCTATATGATCACATAATGTGGAAATAGGCTTTCTCCACTTCATAGTATCTTCAGACACACAGTTTATCCCTGAAATTTTAAACAAGACTTGCTGAATGGTGCCGCACACTTTGCAACTGAATATATTTTTTTTTTTTAATTTTTTTTTTTTACTAACATGTAGAGATTAACCTTGTTTGTTTAGCAAAACTAGCAAACAATTTGTGCTAACTAATTTTATTTGCAGTTTTTTTCTTGGAAACAGCAGTGGACTACACCTAATTAGCTTTTCGATTTGGACAGCAACAAACTGACGGAATCGAGTAAAATCTGTCTTAAACTAAATACTAATAAACCACATTTATGGCTGAACAAACATTCACATATTTTCTCAAGCCAAGCTTTCGTAATGAAATAGATACATTTAGGAATACTTTTTTTTTAAAAAAAAAAAGTAATCTAGATGATGATGCAATGCCCCAGCTATTTCAGGGCTGGTTGGGTTTCAGGACTTTGGTGAGAATCAGGGTATCATGTCACAGCCAGACTTGTGTCTGCCCAGAGGAGGTTTAGAATTTACAGCTATGCCTTCAAACACTACTCACTGGCTTTAGATTAATAAAAATATATTGTTAAACTTCGTATTAATAAAAATAGTCCATTAAACTCCATTTTCGCCCTTGTTCCCCAGGTTGGGTCAAAACATACATTGAGAAATGTAGTATATTACATCCTCTACATAATGTTTATGATTTTTTCTTACTTAAGAAACAATGCATAGTAGAGACAACTTGTAAATTTACCTCAAACATTCATCTAACTGACAACAGGTCTAGGGGAAACAGCAATGGCTTAAACTAGTTACATTAACACATAGCCTTAAATGCCACCTGTACTTTAAATCTTTCTTTAAACAAACAAACAAAAATCTTAATTTTCACAGAAAAAAATCAGATAAAGTCTTTATTTTTAAAAAGATGAGAACTTGAAAAGCAGTTACATTTTAGTGAGATATATTCAATCAAATTACGCTTTTGTATTCCTTAAATTTTTTAGAAAATCGACAGGTTTGATCTTCTTTAGCCTTATTACCTAAGAAGACCTTGATATAGAAAAGCACATTACTAAATGTTATTTACAGTTCTCCTTTTTCCTAGATTGCAATACCAGCAGCCTGCCATTTTTCATGCAAAAAATCCCATAGGTTTAAAAGAAGAAAAAGACTTCTAAAAGCACTTAAAGTGATTCCTCAATTAGAAATTGTTTCTTTAGTAAATGTGTTAAGGTTAAAAGTACTTTTATTCTATAACTCTGCATCAGGCAAAAATCACCTCATGACATAAAATATTTCAAGAAGGAAAGATCATCACAAAACACTGTAAAGAACAATCTTTCCTAACTCTAAATTAAACTTTTACTAATATTTATTGCACGTGTTTATCAACATACATTACAGAAAATGTAAGAGAGAAGACTGTAAAATAGAGTCAGATAATACTGCAGATAGTAATTGGAAAAGAAATGCAGTCACACAAAAATATGGATGTCTAGTTCTGTAGATATATTTAGGCCCACACAAGTTTTTAGGATCTAAGTAACCAAAGCCATGCCACCGTAATATGTAACAGGGGAGAAGGAAAAATATGACCTTCAGTTTATCTTTTACCTACTTCTCATAGAAAAATAATGGGTTTAATGCTTGCCAGAATGTTAACAAATGCAGTTAACTAAAACGAGAGGTTACAACAGTGGTGGCATCTTTCATCCCAAGAAATAACACAGTGACAACAGCTCAGATGGCTCAACGAAGATATAAACTGAGTACCATGTCTACAGTAGGAATGTACTTAGTCCCACACACTTTATTTGGACAGCCTCAGCAGTTCATCGATTTACTCATGTCCAACGGGCTTGTTTTACCACGAAAAAGAAGGAAATTTAACAAGTGCTTGAGCAGTTTAACAGAATCCCACAGTATTTAGTGCAGAAAACAAACCAGGGTGTTTATACTGGTCAGCTCCCTATTTTTTCTCCATTCCATAGGCAATGTTTTTTCAAAATATTCCAATTAACACACTTGTCAAACAACTCATTTTTCTAGACTCACCAGGGCCATACTTCCACCTTCAGAAGCTAGCTGGAACAACATGAAAGTTGTCTTCCTAGTACACTCCAAGTCAATAAACAAGATCCAATGGCTGGCTGATTCCAATAGTGTTTCCCTAACAGTTTTACAGCAAAACAGAAAATATCTTGAAAATAATCCTTAGTGAACATCAAACCTTTAGTGGGTTTAATCTAACACATCTTTGATTTTAGCTGGTAGAGATATGCCAATAATCCTCTCTCACACAAATGTTAAGAAAAAGAAAATACATTTTATTTAGTGCTACTTTTTAAATTACAGCACAAAATTATCACAGGCAGTCAACATTGTCCATGCTCTTCTTCCTTAGTTAAAAGGAAAAAAGTTATAAAGATCTATGATACTGTACCTGATTTATGAACTATATGGTTCATTGCATCACATTTAAGGAATAATCTCATGATTTTGTAGTATATAGCAATCGACAGCTGGTGAGTTTGATTAAATATTGAAGCTGAGGCATTTAATCAATCCTGATAGCCAGTTATGGCAATCACTATATACCACAAAGCCATAAAGATTATGCTTATTATACAAAAACTGTACCACAAAAAGGAGGAAAGGAAAAAATATCTCCCACTGTCTCAGAAGATGGGCCCTGTTAACATTCTTTGGATTCTCCAAAGAGATGATCAGGGTATATAGTACTTTACTGAGAATGAAAGTCTGTCCTTGACATCAGTGCATTTTGGCTGTAGATAATGTGATGAAGGGAATCATCTCCACAACAGCCAATTTAGCCATTTTGGAAGTAAAACACTATAGAGAGATTGGAGCTACCAGCAGAGAGCAGCGAGATGGAAAGTTATCTCCTTCCAAAGAACTAACAAGATCCTTAGAGATCCTGTGGTGGGCAGAGCCATCCATTCAGGTATTCCTGCATCACCATCTAACCACTCGGTCAGGAACTGCATTCCCAAGGGACCCGACTCTTCACCACCTTCCAGCCTGGCAGAGGTTAACATCTGACAGTATGTGACTGGGAACAAAGATTGAAATTCTGTGTGTCTGCCGCATAGCTTTTTTATACCTGATTCACACACAGAGAGAAGGAAAACAAACAAACAAACAAAAAAACCCCACACACCAGAGAAAATTCCTCTTCCCTGAGCACATCACTGCCTGAGAGAACCAATACTCACTATATTTTAAAATTTTAATCCTATTGAGATTATATATTAGTTTTTATTAAGTGTTTTATTATAAGTAAAAGCTTTCTAGCTGCTTCCACTGAGCAAAAGATGCAGACAATAGGTTTCACAAAATTTTTGGTGCATAAAGCAAAATCAAAAAGCCATTCAAATTAAATAAACTTATACTCAAACCTCAATATTGTGAGCAGCTCTGGCTTCCAAAATATTGAGCCCCTTTACTTTTTATAGTCTCTGTTTTGAAAGAAAATTTCCATTTGATGAAGGCACCATTGATAATTACGCATGTTTCCATAGCATTGTGGTCAAGGGTGGACAGATCTTCAGGGGCAGAATTATTATTGCTAAACCACTGAGAATACTAGTTGTATGCTTTTGAGTCACATAGTCTTATTTAGGAAGCAGATAGCCAAATGGTTTCTCAAAGAAACAGGCTGGGTCATATCCTAACTAAATCAGGTTTGAGAGATTGTCCTTAGATAATTACTCATTACAAGGATCCCTGCCCTTGCTAAAGAATTAGTCCCGCTCATTATTAGGTTAACTATCTTTTTACCTGTTAAATTTGTAGCCTGAGAATGTGTCATGCCTCCATGTAAGTGTACTTGCATTAATGAGAAATGCATGTAATCAATGCCCTGTACACATCTTGCCTTCCCCTGCCCCCAGTATTCTCTCTCAGACAACCTCACTGCTGATGACAGCTTTGACGGAAAAGTGTTCAAACAAAATGCAAAGCAGTGGTAGCAACTGATTCACAGCTTTCTAACACCATGATTATCATAATTACATTGTTTAACCCTCAGTATCTTACCTGTTAAACACACACAATAATTCATTTTTCCACTATGAATGTTCTTCACTTTCAGCACTGTACGTGCAACAGGAATGTAATAAAATTAAGTAACGTATGAGTGAGTTTTACAAGGTACGGTTCCAAGAGTTGTTACTTTAAAGCCATTCACAGAGTATTTAAATTTTACAGGCAGTGTTATCAACAGTGTCACTAACACATTTATATTGCTTCTCTATCATTTTTGAATTTTGCATTCTCATATTTATACAAGGCAGGGAGGACTGCATTGATCTACTAGAAGACACTTTTAAGTGCTTTACCCTCTCAGAGTGGGGTAGTTACCATAATCATCTCCTCCTTCCCACAATTCTCTGTTTAGATAGTTCAGTGACCCCAGTGCTAGTAACTGGGTCCTTGCACTGAACATCAGAGAATTTACATACACTTCCTTCCAATCTTCCCTCTCCCTGGAAAGCAGAAATCATACAATTGTTATTAAAGAAATGTTAAGAACTGGAAGGCAAGTAGTTAAATATAGTTGTTAGTGTGGGGTGTTTTGTTGTTTGGGTTTTGTTGTTTTTTTTCTGATGGGTAAATCTGAAGTTAACTATTTTAAAAAAAAAAAAAAAAAAAGTATCAAAGCAGGACTCCAGATCTACCAGTCATTGAAACCTATAGAAATCCTTCAAAATTAATTTAGCTTTTATTGAAAGTGCTGCTGACACTGCAATGGATTTAGCAAGGTCAGCAGGACTTTTCAGTGCACAATCACATGCGCCTGCAAAACTACCTGAGGTTCCCCCGGTATCATGGACATTAATACAAGTCATGGGGGAAGAGTATTTTTCTGTCAGCATACAGCATGACAAAGATGACTTGGATTTTCTGTTTTTTCTATAGAACTGATGACAAATACTTCACAAAGCAGCAATAAAAAATAAAATAAGTCATTAAATTATTAGAGGACAAAGCTGCCAACCTGAATACCTATGTCGTGTTTGCATCACCTGAAACTAATGTCCGCATATTTTATTTTCTATTAAAAGTATTTTTTCTTTTCACTGAAGTATAGTTGTTTTACACTAGTGTTGCTGTATGGTCTTTGGGATGTCTAGAAACCTCTGAATTTTACATGTTTACAACACAGTGAAATCTCAGTATTACAATTATATATACCTTGCAACTGGGTAACAAACGCAACTTCATCAAGGAGGAAGTAAATTATGTTTGAACAGAGATACAGAGTAGGAAAATCTGGATTATTTACATTATAGGTGAAATATTGT
Organism: Antrostomus carolinensis; assembly: GCF_000700745.2. NCBI lineage: Eukaryota > Metazoa > Chordata > Aves > Caprimulgiformes > Caprimulgidae > Antrostomus > Antrostomus carolinensis. Next base: position 5,158 of record NW_010298816.1, on the reverse strand, counting down.
TCCATATACAACACCTTGTGCAGCCCTAATAACATCCATCCTTCATCCAGCATTCAATATATCCAACATTCAGCCTGACAACCATCTGATTCCTCCAGTAGCATGAATCCAGAGTCCACAGCCAAAAAGCGAGAGTCTTCTCCACTTTAAGACTAATCTAGGAATGGAGTCTAATATGTCACCCTGTTACGATTCACACTTGCTTATTACTTATAGAATCATAGAATGGTTTGGATTGGAAGGGACATTAAAGTTCATCTAGTTCCAACCCCCCTGCCATCAGCAGGGACACCTTCCACTAGACCAGGTTGCTCAAAGCCTCATCCAGCCTGGCCTTCAACACTTCCAGGGAGGAGCAGCCACAACTTCCTTGGGCAACCTGTTCCAGTGTCTGACCACCCTCACAGTGAAAAACTTCTTCCTAATATCTAATCTAAACCTCCCCTCTTTCAGCTTAAACCCATTTCCCCTTGTTTTTTCATTAACTGCCCTTATGAAAAGTCCCTCCCCAGCTTTCTTGTAGCCCCTTCAGGTACTGGGAGGCCGCTATAAGATCTCCCTGGAGCCTTTTCCAGGCTGAACAGCCCCAACTCTCTCAGCCTGTCTCCATAGGAGAGGTGCTCCAGCCCTCAGATCATCCTGGTGGCCTCCTCTGGACTTGTTCTAGCTGCTCCATGTCTCTCTTGTGATGGGGGCTCCAGAACTGGACGCAGTACTCCAGGTGGGGCCTTACAAGAGCGGAGTAGAAGGGGAGAATCACCTCCCTCGACCTGCTGCCCACGCTTCTTTTGATGCAACTTCTGTTTTAAAAATAATAGATTAATAATTTATTTATGCTGGTTCTTGCACTGTTAAACTTGGCATCTCTACAGATGAACATATTTTCTCTGGTGGCTTTAGAGTGTTTAATAGCACTTGCTTCTCCTGCTGTGCTCTCAATTATACTATTTTCACTCAATGCACCTTGAATTAATTGGCAAGATGCAACACTACCTATCATGATGGAGCCTGTCTTCAGACTCTTATCTTCATATTAGTTGGGTTAAAACATTTCTACTGCAATTTTTAGCTTCAGAGCTGTAGTAGTTTACCAAAGAATGGTTAGTGTGCAAGTAAGATGTTACTATGTGTACAGCTGCTGGTTAGGTTCAGCCAGTTTCCGTTTTTCACAGAGGAAACTGCTACATGAAAAGCAGAACCACTGTTTTCCTGGGGTTTGGTTTTGGGTTTTTTGATCCTGGCTCCAAGTCAAATATCTCTTTGCAGAAGTGGTCCTGCTTAGTACATTTTCTTCAAAAGGCTATTATGTCTGCAGCAGAATTGCAAGTTAAGTAAAAGGATAATCATTCTACAAGAAGCAGGGTGTTCTCCTGGAACGTGGGAAGTCTCACCACTTCCAGCAAGAGAAATGGGTAGGAAATACCATAGAACCAGATTACTCAATGTACCAGAGCTCTTCTAACCCACATAAACACACAGTCTCACTGAACCAGAGGTTGATCCAAAAGCTCCGTTTTTAAAATAAATGGTCTAAAATGGGATATTGGATATTCTTGCATGGAATATGGTGTTCTTAACAATGTAATTTTCCTTCTCAAACAGAATAAAAATGTCAGGGGCCTCACATTTGAGGGGGAAAAACAATCACTGTAAAGCATTCAGAAAAGCTTTCATACTAGCTACCTTGAAAGAAAATTCATACAGAATACACAAAAATGGGAATAGACACGAATATGGAAACCAGCTGAGTTTCATGGCAGCATGACACTGATTCAAGGTTCTTTAATGAAAAAGAAAAGTTTGGTAGATGAAGATGTAAGTATTGAAGAGAGTGCAAGAAACTACAAACTTAGAAGTTGGTAGGAAACTGTAGGATAGGGTTGCAGGAAAGAAAAGAAAGAATAATCAAATCAAATTGAACTTTTTGTCCAGCATTGGAATGGGCGACCTAGGTAGGTGGTTGAGTCATCATCCCTGGAGGTATTTAAAGGACAGGTAGATTAGGTCCTCAGAGATAGCTGAGATAGTTCAATAGTGGATACGTATGGTTAGACTCGATGATCTCAAAGGTCTTTTCCAACCAAACAATTCTATGATCCTATGATCTATGATCCTATTTCAGGGAACACTCCAACATACCTTCAATGAGGCAACAAAGGGGCCTTTGAAAGTAGAGTGCTAGGCACTTATTTAAACAAGTCCAAGTGGGAAAAAAATCAAGGATAGTAGAGGCTCATAATTATTTTAATAAGAAAATAATAGACTACAACAATAGAGTTGTTAAGAAGAAAAGGTCTATTTCAAATTATTTGACTGCATAGAAGACAGAAAGGGAATGATGATGTGTGCCTCCTCTGGGTATGTGAAAAGGATCATCAGTGTTCTGAAAGCATGGGAACCTAGGAAAACCTGCAAGACATTTAGATATAGCAGAAGTTACATAAGCAATTTTGCAATTAAGGCCCTAAAGGAGAAGAAAGTTAGTGAGAAAATGAACAAGAAATATATACGCAAAAGAATTCTGTATATTAGTTCTTTCTTAAATATATTTTATCCAGATTCCTGGTGAGAATCACGAATTATGACTGGGAGAAATGTAAGCATAAAATGAAGGTGAAAAATGTCATTTCTAGTTTCATATCAATGTCAAATGATGTAGCCTTAATCACTACACTGCAAGGAGAATCCAATTTTTACTTAATTAAAATATGAGAATCCTATTAGATTTGATTCTATAGAGAAAAATACTCCATGTTCATCAGCTTAACGTGTATTCTTGAACTGTGCATTGACTAACTTGGCTAATATCAACCATCATCCTCCTATCTCCTTCCCAGGAGAAAAAAGCCCAGGTCATCACTCCAAAGACTCCAAAACCTGACAATCTCAGCAGAGGCCAGAGCTGAATTGTTTAAGTGCCTCCAGGTTTCCCTTCACTCTCCACTAAATCCACTTCTGAAAGTTTCAGCTTCTCAGTATTCCAATTCAGGGTGTTGCTTAAAGTACTACAGAGCAGGATGTGCTGTGCTGGAGAGATGATGTCCACTTAAAGATATTATTTTAAGTTTTATTATCTTTTCCTGTCTCTGTTGAATTTTCGCAATAGACAATATAGACCAACTGGACTTAAGAAGAGAAGCAGTAAAAACTTGTCAGTTTTCGTAATAATTGAGACCAATAAATTATTTTCTATGTGATGGATTTGACTATTTTTTGCTTTAAATTTCCTTCTAAAAGCTATATCAACTGACAAATTCCAGAAAATTGAACATGATCTACTTATATCATCTTCTTACAACTGTAGCATATTTTAAAGTGACAGAAATAAAGTCACTGCATCTAAAAAGATTCTGAATCTTTGACAATTACTCACGCAATAGTGTGGTATTAAAGGGGAAAATTAGAAATAAGAAATTAATTGGCACTATTCTATTAATTCATGATCTATACATCACCCAGAATACCTAGCAAGCTCTTATGATTTATTTGAAGGGAATTCTAATGACACATTCATTTCAGCAAGAAAAATATAATGACACTGAGACAGAAAAATAATTATCCTCATTTAAAAAAAAAAATAAAAAATAAAAAGGTTGCATTAATTCCGGAAACCAAAAAACTGTGGAGACACATTGAAATAATTCCTGGGAAAGTGTCAGGTGTTTCAAAAGTAAGCAACAAAAAACATCAGTAGGAGGCTACATAACTCCAGGGTAAGAATCTGCAAATGTAAGAAGATCAGCAGTAATTTATGCACAAGACAATTAAAAAAAATAGAGTAGAAAAGTAGTCTGGAATGCGAAACCTCTGCACAAGCACACCAGAAGCTCTACCTTCTTGAAGCACAAAGGAAATGTGATCAAAGGATTTCTGCTAAATAAAACCTTATACAACTATTTGGTGTAGGAGAATTGTAATGTAAGTGACAAAGATATAAGCAAGATGAAGTGATGGCAACTGCGGACGGACTGGTAACTACAGAAAAGCTCAGATGAGTAGGTTCTGTTACTGCTGAAAAACATGACTATTTGTCTTAGACTATGTTCTACAAATCATCACTTATTTGCAACCATTCCTCACAGCATGGTGTTCATTACCTTTAATTAGCTGAACTTCATTTCCACAGGGACTGCAAAAGCAGCAGAATCATTGCAAAGGTAGAAAATAATAGGTCCGCAGTTCTGGGGCCTGCAGCCACTTCCCAGCCCTTTCCTACAGCTGAATATCCCACAGATTTCAACTTTCCACAGGCCAAATATCCCCATGTCTCTTTGGAATCAGTTGTAGAAGACTCAGTGTAACATGTACAAAGGAGGCAGACAACAAAGTCACACCAAGTCACAGATGGTGTGCTCCAGCTGTGGGATTTGTTTGTTTGCTTTAATAAATGATGCTGGTCTTTCTAGAAGTTTATTTAATTCTCACTTCTCCTGTATTACCCACTCTCTTTGCATTTTTTAAAAAAACTCCACAATATCAGAGCAATTATTACTTTAGCAATTATTTCATAAGTACTTTTAAAATTGTAATATCCAGCCAAGTATCTTCATAATGTACTAAGTTTGCCTACAATTTATGAGTTATAGAGCTCAAATATCCAAATCAATATCCAGAAAGTATCACATCTTTAAACCAAATTAACTTATACAGGAGCAGTTAATCCTCGGTGTCAAGCCATGCTGCTTTTTTTTTTTTTTTCCCTTAAGTAATTTAAAAGATAATTTCCCTGAGGATTTAAAAGCACTGAGATACGCTATATGGAATAGCATCAGCTTTGCCTGTGAAGAAGGACACACTTCACATGTCTTTAAAATAAATTGCCAGAGAATGTAACATAGCCTTCCTGGGTACTTTCATCATAGCACTACCTATTTATTATCAAGAAAATATCAAATTCAGATGTTAATTCAGGAAGCAAAATCTTATAGATTGAACCATGAAAATGATACTCACGATGCACAAAGAGCAGCAAAACATCTTGAAGGAAACCAAGATGATGAATCTGAGCTTAAGTATATCTGTAATTAAATCAGATAGTGCACATATATGCATGGTTTATACATGCAGATTAAGATGTAATGCTGACACGCTAAGGGAACCCAGAGCAACAGGAATGGATTCCCACAGATCCTTGAATCATAGAATCATGGAATGGTTT
>NW_010298815.1:0-39096 GCF_000700745.2 Antrostomus carolinensis | reverse complement strand
CGGTCCCGGCGTACGGCTGATGGCCAAAGGGTCCGGCTGTGCCTCTCGTTTAAAACCAGATACGCAGGACAGAGCTGACTTCTTCACAGCGGATTTCCTTACACACACACAAATTATTTTTGTTGTCACAATTTTATCAATTATATCTTCCAGTTTTTTACTCTGCACCTGCACCTAAGAGTCTGTGTAAGTCCATAAGTCTGTATGGATCTATTTTCAATCCAAAATTGCTTCTTTATCTGTTTTCTGCTGAACTTCAAATTAAAAAAAAAAAAAAAATAGGGTAGCATTCCTACCCACCAGAAAGAGATTGTATTCTAATATTTCTGAGATGTGAATGTTTGAGAAGTCTCACTGCAGGGCTGTAACACTGCTGCAGGATTTGACGGGGGAAGGCAATTTTGCGGAACATGTTGAAAAGTTATGTAAGACATAACGATTGCACCATTTGAATTCCTTTGCATACAAAATACGTGTACACTGACTTCCAGAAAGGTAAACTTTCATAACAATTGTACATAAATACTACATGAAAAATAAAGGAAATGGAGTGTAGTGACCCATTTGTGGCTGTCGAGTAAGGAAATGCTGGTAGGGTCTATTTCTAGAAAGTAGTAGCTGTCAGTTGCGGTACCTGTGGGCACCTGCAGAGCGTGATGTTTTGCATTGCTGTGCAGCATGAGCCTCCTGGTGAACAATTCCTTGGGTGTGGGAGAGTCAAATTTCCAAAAAGTTCTAGCCAGTTCTTTTAGCATCCTATTTAACAAGAGCAGAAAAGGGACGAAAGTCAGCAGATACTGTGTGTGTACAGGACAGCACAAGAGTGTCTCAGAGGCACCAGTTCTTCTCCATCAGGGTAAAATGTTAGAGCAAAGGACAGCCTTCCAGGTAAGTAGAGGAGGGGTTGCAATTAAATACAGAAGGCATAACTGCACCCTGGGTACACAAGACTCTATTACAAGAAGGGAGCAGTGCTCAGTAAGCTACAACACCTAATAGCAGCTGGGAAAGCTTGTACGCCAGGAGTACTTGTGATGCAAGATGCCAATACCATTTTAGCCATGTTGGCCATGTCCTAACAATTTCATGTGTGCTGGCCCTCTTAATATATAGATTAATCTCAGAGGTGCAGGCTGACTGGGCCAGACTTAACTGAAACCGTGGCCTTCATGCTGGTAGCCCCATCTCTCAGCAACGCTGTCTGAGGCTGGCAGCGAGGATTGGGTTTGATGCTGAACTCCTTGCAGGTGTGACAGAGGCTGAACAACATGCAGAACTGCATGTACACATGGTAGTCCAGGTGTCCTGTAGTGACAGCAGTAGTACCTCACGTTGGATCTGGAAGAATGAAGAAAAGTGTCTTAGCCCTTCTATGTTTGAAGATGGTCTCACCAGGACAGGTGGAGGTAAAGCCCGGGAGAGGGAGAAGAGAGAATGTTGTAGCTGAGGTGGGAAAGGCAAGTGCTAAGGTACGAAAAGTTGTTGCCAGATTTGGACAACCAAAATAAATTACAAAAGGTGACAAAAACGAAGAACTCGGTACTACTTTAGATATATGACCACTTTGAATTCTACTTGGGCTTCTGAAATACACAAGTCTTCAGGTTACCGAGATTCCCTGGTTATCTGACCAGCAGTTCAGTGAGTTCGCACAAGGGGAGTTGTGTATCGCTGCTTAGTTGTGCCGTCTGTCTGCGACAGAACAGACTCTGTCTCAATTGGCGACTTCTTGCCCACTACCCTGATTTATCCTGTTGGCAGCAACATGTGGCACCAGTAGGCTGGTTCAAGACAACTTGCTAACAAAAATCTTTGGCTAAAAGGAGAGTCACGTGGTGTCAGTGATCTGTATACCTGTTGTCTGGCTTGTGTTGGAGCTACTGGTGTCAGGGGTGTCACAGTCCCACTGACACCAATGATACCAATGGTAGCTGAGAGGTGACATCCTTTGGAGAAATGCATTTTATGAAGCAGCAAGGCAAGCTGGGAGCAGAGGGTGACAGCAACACGGGCATTGGCAGTGGCTTCGCTACCAAGCCCCACAGTACCCAAAGCAGGTCTGGTGGTGGTCACGAGTTTCAACCAAGTGTGCAGATTTCCAGTGAGGATCCAAGTGACAAGGAAGTCTGAGGTCAAGCCAGAAAGCCAAGTCAGCGAGTCAAGGTCAGAACTGGCTACAGTGACAACAACCAGGGCCAACCAGCCACCAGTCTGGTCATCATCAGGCAAGCCCACAGTGATGGGAAGTATCAAAGATCAGCCCTGGTGGATCAGGGTCTGGACCAGAGCGTACATGGCCAGACACAGGCATATCTGTAGCATAGCTCAGGCAAGGACCGAGGGACAGCGCTTCAGTGTAAGTGCAGCTTGTGAGCGAAAGTAACTGGCCCTCACTTACAACTCTTTCTCGTGCAGCAATCTGATCCAAGGCCATTTGGCTGTACCATGGCAGAGCTGCTTTTGAGCACAGGCAGCTTAATACTGACAAAGGCCCCAAGAAAAGGTCTAATGAAGACCTTCAGCCCATCCGAGGGGCATACATCTGTGACTGACTCAGTATGTCTGCCTTAGGAAGTATTTGTATGCCAGAGTTTATTTGAGAGACATGTAAACCATCATCATTTATCAAAGATTGGAGGCATGGCCAGATGTACTCTGTTTACACTATTAAATGCTGTAAATAAGTCAGAAATGAGGGAATCACATGGATCCTTGATTCATATGGGTGTGTTTTTCTTCTCTTCTGACATGATGCTTCTGCTATCTTTGCAGACAAAATCCTTTGGATTATCTTTTTTCTTTCTGCCATTCCTTAGGATATGACTATTCAGACACAGAAGAGAATCCCAGGCTTGTGTTAGTCACCTGGTATTGTGCAGTCAACTTTCTCACAATCATAAAAGATCTCAGAACCAAGAAAATAGTCCAAAGCTGGAAGAAGGGCCATGCTAAAGCAGTACCTGGATGAATACTCAAAAATGCCTGTGTTTCTAGTGATCTACGAGGACTGACAGGCCTTCAGAGTGTGAACCTGTTAGCAGTGCCAGAGTCCTCACTCTGAAACACTTAATGCTCCAAATGCTGTCAGCGTTGATGTCTAGCCTCACTGCCCAAAATAAACCTGCCCATAACAAATTGCAGCCATAGCCCCGCTCTGTTCTGGCTGCTGTTGCTACAGTGGTATGCTTGGTTTGGACTTACTTGACTCTGTAGGCAAAGGCAACTCATTCATTTCTTTTGCATGGGCGGGGCACCTGGTCTTCTATCTAGGGAGAAAGACTGAGACTTGGAAGGGAAAGCTCGTGTCAGATCTTCACTGAGAAGGTGCTCAAGTGAACATGTGTACTTCCAGGCCTACGTGCAAGATGTATCAGATCAGTTCTTACAGAGTGATTAATGACATTTTGGAGATAGCGACTGGAAGTGATGGGAATTTTTAAAGGATAACAGTAAGATACAAACTTCAAATAAAAATGTATAGAGGGAAAGCCAAGAGGTGCAGCTTTTTTGCCTTTGAAAGCTGTAACACATATTGGAGAGATAAACAGTTCCTGCTATAATATTTCAGGGGTATTACATTGCAGCAAGAGTTGTATAGCATCCAGGTTGGAGGTCCTTTCAGTTTTCTTACATCATTTACCTCCCATCTTCTTATTTATAGTTTGGAAGCCTGACCAGCTGTGGTCCAAGTACATCCAAGAACCCCAAATCCAGAGTAAAATCAAATGTGATGGGAGGCTCACTATTGGGGTTACAGTTATTAGAGCCTGAGGGAGTTTTTGCCTTAGCTGAAGGAGTAACTTCAGACACTGGGGGATGCTCCTGATGTCTACAGCTGACTGTAGTCCAGAGCTGTAAGGTGATGCAAAAGCAGCCCATACTCTTTTCCCTAATTTTGGCAGCCCTGTGTGTATGGACAGGCAGAGGACCTTTTGAAGGGAAAAGAAAGCAATCAGGAAAGAAATTGAATTATTTATGGTGAGCGGATGGATTTAGCAAGCCCGCCTGCTGAGACAGAGGCATGACCATGTGAATCAGCTGAGTGGGTACCTGGTGGTGCCACAGATACCATCTTCTCACAGCCTGGTGGTGTTTCTATTATATAGACAGTGCTAGAGGCAAATATTATGCTCTGCAAGATCTCTGAAAGATGGCTCGTGCTCTTTCAAATTTACAATCCTCTTTAAATTAACTATTTCTGCTGTACAATATATGTGGACTTTATCAAACACTGTATATTTTATGCAGCTGAGCACATCTTCAGTCACACACTACCCTGACTTTCTACGGCAGGGGGGGTTCAGCTGCATTCATACTCCAGATATTTTGTCTGATTTTATCCATGCTATACTGATATTTACCCCCTTTTCGTGAGCCAGATCCTTCACTCCATATTTATGACTTATTTGTGCCAAACTTTCTTGGACCTCAGTAAGAATTTTTCCTGATAAGTCATGAAGAAACAATGCATACTTAAGCTCTCTGGTACATATGCCATTATTAATTTCATATCTAAATTTGGCCACCTAAACTTCAACTGTCACTGTCAATAGCAACTGACCACAAACATTATCCCTAACAATAACAGCATTACAGAGCAACTGTGCTCCCTGGAAAAAAAAAATAAATACGAGACTCCTTGTCAAATGTAAAGCCCTTGCAAACATTTTGCAATAGCTAATAAGATTTTTCTAGAATAAGGGTGAACAATTTTTTTAACAAAAAATGTATGGGACTCTAGATTTGTCTCTAGTTTATTGTTTCTTGTGGGGCTTTAGTCAGCAAACAACTTTGAGTAATGAATGTGCTGTTGTAAAACTGTGTTGTAAAAGCAAGTATTTAATGCCTCTTAAGGCCTTCTATGTTGTCAGTCTGTGTCTTGCTTCACTTGGTTCTCTGCCTGTTTTGCAAAATTTTGAGTTACCTAATATCAACCGCTAAGTTGATGCTAAGTATTACTGAGGAAAATCAGCAATTTTCTGCTATTCTGAAATGAAGTGGGTTTTAAACTTTTTTTTCTTTTCTTTTTTTTTTTTTTTTTTTAGATCCAGGTTCAAGTTTAAACCTAAAATTCTTAATTACTTTCATCCCCTCAAATTAATTGCAAAATATTTGGGTTGGATAGAATTAGAGAACTGTGACACAGCCTTTCCCCTAGCATGTGATACAATAGTCAGGAGTACCCATCTTGTTCCCCTTAGCAAACATGTTTCTATTGCATTATAATGCTGTTGACCCAATTGCTTAGCCAGTGTTCAATGTCTTCTGTGGGGGAATCAGATATTTCTCTGTTTCTACCCCATTATTTTTGGGCAAAGTATATAGAGGCTCATTCCACTGAAAATTAGGAAGGATTAAATAGCAGGAGACAATACTCCAAATCTTATTTCTGCCAATGCTTTAGCCAAAACCCCTCCATGCTCCCATTCCCCTAGCCTTTTCTAGCTGTGTGACAGGCACTTGGCTGTGCTCTGCTGCCTCATTTGGCAACACACAGCTGCAATCGATAGTCCATGTTTGTATTTGCTGGGACACTTTTAACTGCGTGTCCCAAGCACTTGAGGCTTGCATGTGGGCAATGATTTTCCATTGCTGCAACACTGATGAAGTGGAAGGATGCTAACTTGGGCTACCTTGCCATCAGCTGTATACCCTAGTGCACATGCCATATGTGCCAATGACAACTGGAAGCATGTTCACAGCATTTCTATTCCTTCTGAATAGCACCTTGCCATGCATTTGCCCATCACATAGGAGAGTGGGCCTCCCTTGCCTTGGGCAGCACAAGCATTTTGCTCTGTTTGCTGGGATGTACAACACGGGGGAAGCTCAGACGTTCAGCACTATGGCCGTTCTTGGTTTTCCTCTTGAGCAATTCTGGTCCCAGGAAATTTTTGCTGTCCTTTCCCTTGATGCAGATGAACAACAACAAAGCAGCAACACCTTCCAATAATTCTGTACCAAAACACACATAATTTTGCAAGACATCCCTTTTGATGTGCAGATATAAAGGATTAGTCCCATTTGTATTCAGTAACAAAAAATCCAAATAAAACAGCATAGCACAAAAGATAAGAAAGGACATTTTTGTATCTGTCAGTCCAAATGTTTGCTCTTCCAGGTATGTTCATCACATAACCTCTTACATGAACTCATTCCATTGTAATTTAATTTTAGCCAAGTTTTTTATTCCCCCATCTACATATGGAAAGCTGTTTCCAACGATTAACCTTCTGTTTATGAGAACAATTTATTTGTGCCCAGCATTTATCAGTTTGTCCTGCTGATGAACCTGACCTTCACCTCTTCTGTGGTGTTTACACTTCTGGGAGCAGCTTGTTCCTTTCTCAGCCTTTGTTTCTGAGGACACCATGCAAATTCCCTAAGGCAATATTCTTCCTATGTAGCTTAAAGTATTTAAATAAAACATCTAATTTAGGAGCCAAGTCAGAACTTAGGTAGGCTGAATGACTGGAGATGCTTGTCCCTTTCTGTTGACTACCAGAGTCCCTGATGACTGTGCTCCTAATTATGCATCTTTGTGAAGTACTTGAAGTAGGGCAGCATGAATCTGAGCTTTAATGCTGTTAGTTTCTATCTCCTGACCAGTCTTGAAGTCTTTCTCTGCACTGGTTCCCATGGGAATTTATCTTTCTTAAACACAGGTGACTAATATTCCAGATAAATTCTCATCACTGTCATCAATAGCTTTCCTGCTTCTCTGTCAATTGGAAATAGTTTACCTGTCTGAAATAGTTTACCATCATGTTTACTTTAAACAGGCCAGAATTCTGCACTGTATTTCCATCCTTCCTTCCCATGATTTACAGTTCATTAACTTCCTAGTTTAGACCTGAAATTCATGTTAGTCCTGAAGTCCACGATCTTTCACCATGGATTATTAAATTCTACTTTATTTCTGTCAGCCTAGACCTCATGGTCAGTTATTCTTAGGCAATATTTAAAACCTCCTTTATAAAGACATCACCTCCCACTTTACATAGGAGTTTTAAATTTCATTAACACCCTCTTGTTTCTGGTATCCTGGTCATTAGTAGCAGCATTAGGCTGCTTGATCCCAAGAACAATAAATGCCTCTTGGAAGTCCGCATTTCATGCTGAATAGTCACCCACTTGTTGCTTATATGTTTGCTAGGCTGCTCAAATACAGAATGTCGAAAGGTGTCATTTCTTAACCATAAATTTGTTCTTGAAATGAAGGGAAATGTAACAAAGCTGCTATCAGCTGTCATGTCATTGCAGCCCTACTTCCATTCTGTCAGTGGAAACTGCTGCTTATTTGAAAGGTGATTCTTTGAATGGGACTTATTTGAAAGGTGATTTCTCATTGCAAGTCGCACTGAAGCTGCTGGGACCTGCCAAAGCCCATGTTCCACAGTCTGAATAATATGCAGGCTTCGTACTTCTCTTTACACTGAAAACTGGAAATAGGAAGAGTGGTTCATTGTTGGAGGGGAAAGATTGTTTCAGCTGCTGGCTTACAGAGAGCTGGTTGAGAAAGATGGGGAGAGGAGTGGCAGAGGTTGTTTCTAATGAAGGGAGAGTTGGTCTTTTTCTATGGTATCAAGAAAGCCAATAGCTACATAGGTTTTATTCTACCTAAGTCAAAGTGAGGAAATACAGGGCTGTACACCTTGTGGTACCTCAAAGTCAAAGTTCTTGCACATCACAGATACTTCTGCAGTCCTGCCTTCCTCTTCCCCACAGGATGACTGTGTGCTCCTTTCCCGTCACTGTTCACCATCTCCAAATCCTCCCTCACTTCAGAGCTTCTGTGTCACCCGTATCTGGTTATGCTTTTCCTCCCTCAAGGTGCTCAGTGTCCCTTGTTTCCTTTTCCCTCATCACTGCCACCATTATTCCTGCCTCTCTCATCCTTCTCCCCTTCTCTTTCATAGACTTAATCAAACACTTTGGACTCAGCTCTGAGAAGAACTGAGATCTTCTCAACACCAGAAGATTTTATTAATGTATTTGCTAAGAGATGGGCAGTTCCAACTGTTGTTGAAAGTGCTGGGCATGCTAACTAGAGACTCCAACCACTGCTCCCTGGTTGACTGGCCTCAAAATCAGGCAGTTTCTGCTCTAGTATGTCTATAAAATTCCTCCAGTGTTCTAGAAATGACTGAATGCGATGTTGTATAGTTACCCTATTACAGGCAAACATAATAAGCAGACATGGATATGAGGTTTTTATGCGCCCCAGCTTCAACTCCCAAAGGTGTGGACTCACTCCTGGATGCAAAAGCTGCATTAACATTCCAAGTACTGATATATAAAATTCAAAGAATCAAATTGCTAGTGCTAAGCAGTCATCATTTGTTCAATAAGCAACTATATGGAGATGCTTTTGCACCAAGGGGAGAAACGTATGTGTCCAGTAGGAATGGGAGAGCCCTTCCTGACAGAACAAGAATGCTCTCAGATGAAAATAGCAAAAAGAGAGTGTAAATGGAACAGAAATAGGATGCAATCCATATAGAAAACTCCTATGCAATATATGGAGTGCAAGGGATGTACAGGGCAATAATGTTTATTTTTTCCAGTTGCTGTCAATGCTGCCAAAAAAAAAATGACTCATTCAAATATGCCTTAGAGCTGCATTTTGAAAATAAGAATCCGGACAGACAGGTACTGGCATGGAAATGTACACAACAGTTTGTTTAAACAGTGTCTTTCACAACCAGCCACTCGGTGACACGTGACAAGCCACAATACTTTTGCCACGTCAGTAGCCTACGCCACCTGTCCCAGCTCTGTCACCTTCGCCTGGGTCCGTGCTCTGCACTCCCATTGCACCGACCTGCCCAGCTGCCACACAACTCTCATCTGCTCTCAAGCGTGTTTCAGCCCTTAGGTTGCAGCAGTACAAAGTCTTGGTTTCATTGGGCATCTGCTCTCCCCAGCTCAAGGTTTTCCTGTGGGTTACAAGCAATTTTTGCAGGTTTTTTGAAGAAAAGCAGAATTTTATAGTGAAAAGTGTTGTGTAAATACCCATCCTCAATAGAAACTGTTGGAAAATACACATGTGCGTGCTGTCAGAAATACATAATCTCATTTGGGGTGACATCTGTGGGTAAAACCATGATGTTTTCCTGATACATGAGTATTCCTTGCAAAAGGACCTTAAGAAAGAAAGAGGAAGAAGAAACTATGTTTAAAAAAAGAGAAGAAGAGAGGAGAATATGTGACCTTGCATCAGTTTCATATTGAGTGCTTGGGTGTGTAAGACTCCACATGGGAGATCTCTTGCCTCCAGCAGCTTGCTTTCTCATATAAGAGAGAAAAATACTGAAAATAGTGCCTGCCAGACCCTCGTTGTGTGCTGAAGAACATGGACGTGGTGTCTCTCAAATAGGTGGCCTGTCTGCAGACCCGGGCATTCCCCTGTGGCCTCTGCATCATGGCTGTCCCTGCAGGCAGCAGCATGGAAGGATTGGCCCCCCATCTCTGAGTGGGTTTGAAATGCCCTGTAATGGGAGCTGTCATGAATATTGTAGCAGAGACGCAGTGGAAATATCCACGGATGCTGTGCCTCGTGAGCTGGCTCGTTGGAGGCGATAATCACAACGTGCAGCACAGGCAGCATTCCTCTGCCTTGAGGTCAGCATCCCAAACTCGTCAGACTGATGGCAGCATCTCGCCACACCTGCCAGTAACATCATTAAAAGCCAAATCCTCATCTCCAAGAAGCTGGCATCAAAGCCCTGTTCAGTCCCTTACTGCCTTTTTGGCAGCCCCAGCCCCAGCCATCGTGCACCTCCATGGGGATGGGGATGGGCCAAGGCCACGTTGGGATATCAGCCCACATGTGGTGGGAGTCAGGATCAGGCCCAGTGATGGGTCTCCTAACATCTGGCAACTCCACTCCACTAGTCTCCCTGCTATTTTAAGGAGACAGCCAGTGGGCTCAGGACAGAAAACAGTATGGGCAAAGGCCATAATGGAAAAGATATCGCAAGACATAATACAATACAACTCAGTATTGTATTGTGTAAGATATTACTGCTGTGGTTATGAGAGCTCTAGGCTGATCTGGTGACAAGGAAGGGCAATGTAATTCTTTTGGGTTGTTTTCAATTTGTGTGGTTTTTGATGGTGGTGGGGGGTTTTGGGGGGTTTTTTTGGTTTGTTTTTTTTCCCTGAGATTCTACTACTAAATCTAGAAAAAGCTCCCTTTTGGCTGGTGACATTGGAGAGAGCTAAATCATTATTCCAGCCTGCATAATACATCTGCATCTAAATTGAGGCGTTTCAGAGGCATCTCATTTTTAAAGGAGGCTCACAGTAAAGCTCTGTGCTGCGACTTGAAACGGCAGCCAGCCTGCAGCAGGGAGAGGGATGGAGCTCACAAGCCTCCAAGTGCCCTTTCCCCCTTGTGCAGGGCAAAGCCTATGGAGCAAAAAAAACAAAGCAGACCCCTCTTGGATGCTGCTGCCCAGGATCTCCATGATTCTGTGTGGTACCACACTGCTGCCTGCCCTTTCTGCCCACATTAAGAAAATCTCAGCGGACAGTTTGACAGTTTTTCCTTCTTCCTGCATCACAGAATTTGTCTATTCATAATTGTACCTAGGATTATAAAAATCTCTTTAGGTCTCTCTGATCTGTTTATATGTTATATAAATAGGGCTGGAGGAATGGGGCATACCCTATAGATTAACAACATGCCAGTTGAAAACATCTCAGAAGCAGTAGAATAACATACTGCAAATGTAAATCTAGCTGCCTTTTGATGCAGTTGAGTAGCTAGAAATAAGGAAGAGAGACAGATTTACATATAGGCTATTATAGTAGGATGAATAGTTACTGTAGCTTGTAATAAAATTTTTGACACAGGTAGTAATAGGACATAATTATCTTTGAGGTGTTTAAGAGAAGGCGCTTCTCATACAAACTAACCACAGAAACAATTACAGGTGCAAAAGTCCATTTTCTTCCTGTGCTCTCAGACACAGAATATATTAAACTATGAACAAGCCCAGAGGTTGCAATCTTCTGTTCTGCAAATTAACTAACCTCATGATTACTGGCTTTTGTATAACTAAAGGAGACTTCTTTTGATCTGCACTTCTTTTAGATCAGGTTGCTTTACATTAAAATAATCACTGACCTTGTTCGTACAGGGGACACCTCCAAGCAGTATTAGTGAGATTTTCTTGCAATAGAGCTCATTACACCTTGAGGGTTGTGGATCTTTAATTTTCAGAAGGCAGAATTGCTCGGAAGTCTCTACTATGATTGAAGTGGCTTGTAGCTACAGAACCCATATATTCCTTCTGGCAATATTAGCCTTTCTAACTCAAGCAAGCCCCACAAAACCTCATTACATCATTTGTTTCCAGTAATCACAACTAATTTCTCTAATTAAAAGAGTTCGACTCAGGACAGATTTATTTCCATAAACATGATTTACTTTGTTATCTATCTCATTAAAACAAGCAATTAGCAAAAGCTTTAGGAGTTACAGACTTTTCTGTGAGGATACATTGATGATGAAAGCAGATGTTTCTCCAGGATGGGAATACCTGTTTGTTCACAAAGGCAGCAAGACAACTTAAACCCCCAAATTCAACAAGAAACCTGACGAGGGGCTCTTGTCTTTTCTCACCGCTCAAATTCCCTTTCAGGAGAGCACATAGCCAGTGACCTTTGCCTCCTAAACCTTTCATGGGGACGCATGCTCAGAGTTGCCCCAGCTGTGCTGAAAGCTGTGGGAGTCTCAGGGCATCTGTGCCAGCCCCAGTGCTGCTGCTGCCATCGCTGCCCTGCAGAGCCCAAGGCAGCACCGGGGCTTTGCCCCGGCCCTCAGCTTCACTGCTCCTTCTGACCAGGGGCACATAAATGCTACCCCTGCTGGGGAAGCTCATTTCCCCTATGTGCTCTTTATTCTGGGCAAAATAAATAAAATAAATAATATCCTGGGAGTAAAAGCTTGTAACTGAAGTTGAGAATTTTGCATTTATCATGAATGATAAATCCTGGCTGTAACACAGGCACTCATGTCAGTAAGTTTAGCAGCTGTATTGCCCTGAAGACTGTTCTGTATCTAGAAGGGTAAATAAGTTTCTTTTTTTTTTCTCAGTGGTTGCTGACAAAGCTCATAACAGGTCTAATAATGCTTGTGTCCTGTGGGAAATATATATGTTAATTTGCCTGTGTAAACACTCATTCCTCCTAAGGAAATGTTCTGCCTGGCTCTGTGTGTTCCTTCACATGTTGTACAAAAACAGTTAAATAAACAGCTTGCTCTCAGTGCCTCTTCTCACTGAATCATTGACACGAGTCAAAGTCCAGCAGCCCAAAAACATATCTCCAATATTTATTATTTCTCTGCAGAACCTCCTCAGTCCTCCTCTGCTCTAGAGTCAAATGCGTTTTGTTGCGTGCCATGCAGATCAAATTAATTAAGGCTGCTTTAGACTTTTTTGGTCATAGTAGCCTGGGAAAGTGATGCCTTCTGACAGTTTTATTCATTGCCATCTCTATGTCTTTGTAACACGCATTGAAAAAATGACCTTCAGATCCTGGGAAGGGAGCATGTAGTTCCTTCCATGTTTCACAACTTTTTAAACATCTTTCAGTGTCTACAACTGTGAAGACTGCTTTTCTTGGTTTTTTGAAGGACAATTTTTAACTGTTGTTTGATATCATCATGTCACTGATTGCAGCTCAGCATGAAGCATAATTTATGAATGGAGAGCACAAAAGTGGTTTCCATTGCTGCCATCTTCTGGTGCAGTTAATGAACTCCACACGGCAGTAACAAAGGCACATTAACAGGGAAGAGAAATTAAACAAACCAAAATAGCATATAAATCTTCCTGAAGGCAGCTGTTAGATGTGAGAAAAGCATCTTTAAAGGTAATACACACCAGAAGGACCGTTGCCAGCTGAAAATTGCAATGCTCCCTGGAACTGCCTTGCCCGCTGTTGTAGTACTGATGTGATACCCATGATGATATTAGAAAACATAAGAAAAAAAATATATTTCTCTGTGTTTTGGGAGGCATTTGATATGGCAGCTCTGCAATCAATTTAATAGCTTTGCTGAAGTAATTTCCCTGCTGTTTGAATGGCTTGAAAGAGCCATAGTGGGAAAAAAGAGAAGAAGAACATTTTGGGTTTTAAGCAGGTAAATGTGAAACAATGGAAATTACCCAGGAAAGTTCAAGGACAGGTGCAGGGTTAGAAATTACTTTAATTTAATTTTTGGAACTGATCAGCTGACAATGTCTCTACAGTTACTGGGGTTTGGTAACTGTGGTAAATGAAAGAAAAATGAGTAAATTTCCTATAGTTCAGTAAAAGGCAGTAATGTGAACAAAAATAAATAAATAAATAAATAAATTTAGAAGCTATTTCTACTGCACACTGCAAGACATTTCAGAGCAAAAAATAGCCTATGTTGTGCTCTACTCACGGAGAGGAACTCCGTGAGGTGCACAGCTGAATCCAGTGTAAATCCATCATACTAATAGAAAATTTAATTTCTGCCCTTATTTTGTGAACAAAAGCACAGTTTTCTGTCTGTATTCCATTCATTCATGTTCAATTTCAGATTCTTTGGAGTTTTGACATTGTGCTGGCTTGCTCATGAGCTCAAATTAATTTTTAATGAATCAAAAAGTGCTCAATATTTCCAGAAATCAAACCTATATATTCAACTGCAAGCTTCACTAGTTCTCAGAAATTCATACTGCTGCTGCTATGGGGGATGATGGAGCACTCGTTAGCTTTTTGATCTCTTCCACAATCGTTAGTCCATTCATCAGCTGGCCAGCTGGCAGCATCGGCTCCCTTTGGAGTCCCTTTCCCTGACTAAGCAGTGCTGCCATAAAACTGCTTTGTATCCGCGCTCTGCCTTTCCTCCACAGATGTTACCATTTCAATGGGCATACACAGTCCCTCAGCAAAGCTAAAATACTGCTCTGCCAAGTTCCTCTTGGCCAAGATACTTCCTGATGCTGATTTTTAAATTTTTTTTTAATTTTTTTTTTTTTCAGAACTCATGCCAACTATGTACCTTTCCCACCCCAAGGACAGAATGTCTTTGGTTTACCCTAGCTGGCAGCCTGCCCATATGGCATCCAGGTTTCTGGAGTTTAGTTTCCATATGATCAGATTAAATTATTTGGGGGTAATAAATGATTTGGCAGTGCACGGCACTCTCTGGAGCGTAGTCATTTACACTCGACAAATATTTTGCATACAAAAATGAATGCAAAACCCAGAAATGTAAAACCTAACCTTAGGCAGAGCTGTTTTTCTTGCATGGTGGAGTAAAGTTATAGTCTTGAATAAAATGTTCTATATGAATCTCTACCCAATGCAACGAACTAAGTAATTTTTACCTGTCATTCTCTATTTTTTTAATCCCACTATGAATTACTTGTGTGAAATACAATTGACTCTCTTGAAATGGCTCAAGAATAACTGTGATTAGAATTTGGATTTACTTTGTATATGATATCACTGCTGTTGAGAATAAGCTAACCAAAGATGCACTTCTCTTTGCTGTTCTTATGGCTTTCCTAGTTCATGTGTCACATTAAGGTGTGTAAAAGAAAAAGAAATAGCACATGTTAGAGACAAGTGTGGCCTAATGAGGAATTCATGGGGAATGGCAGGATGAGCAGGGACTGCACGGTGACAGCCGTGGTGGCGGGCAGGTGTCTGATATGATTTAAGGTTGCTTACAGAAATGAACATCAGACATACTGCTTTCTCATAGAACAGATGAGAATGAAGATGCACAGAAGACCATGTAAAATATTGATGGTTTATTTGTCTTTCCATAACTGCTATATGTGGCAGACATACCTGTGGGAAAACTCCCCTTATCTTTGGCAGAAGCAGATGCCTGTGAGCGTTTGCAGGTGGATCGCAGCCAGAGTGAAGCATTTCAGTGAGCTGTGTGTGTGCACGTGGAGCAGAAAGAAAGCTGGAAGGACTCGTATTTGGGTGTAGCGGCTCTGCAGGTGGGGCTCAGAGCATTTTCCAGAATGCTTCCACTGCACTGACGCAGTTTTATTATTGATCCCAGGAGGGAAACAGGAGATTGAGAGGCGTAGTGAATGACAGGCTCACCTTTCCTTGAAGATATTTCTTACTAGTGGGGCAGATGTTGATTTGCTGTTGACTCCATTGTGCCTCTCCTCCAATCAGGGACCAGGGTTGCTGAATTTTCCAGCCCAGCAGCTTTCCTGTGCGTGCAGTTACATTACATGCACAAGAGTTAATTCCAAGTAGTTGTTTTGTGGACAAAATGTGGTTCCTCACAGATCATTTAATGTGTCTCCCCACATCTTCCCACACATGATCATCCTGGTCACCTCCTTCTCATCTTTGTATCTGCTCTCATGTCACCCTGGCCAGATCTCCTCTGTCTCCCTTACTCGTTCCCTCATTTCCTTCAGCTGTATACCATGTTTTCACTAATTCCTCACTGCAGTGCTTCATCTTCCTCTCATGCCTCTATGTTTTTGGCAGCTCAAGAGGCAACATATGCTCCGGTGGGTTCAGTGCTCCGTGTGTGCTGCCCAGCTTGCCAGCGTGCCCATGCTGTTCACGCAGTGGAGCAATTCCTCTTGCAGCGGAGGAAGGCTGAGCTACCCTTTCCTCTCCTCCTTCGAGTACTCCCTCAGTTCTCTCTACTCTACCCCATCACTGACATTTTGTGATCTTTGTAGGAGTTAAATATCTCTGAGACTTCTACTTCTTTGAGAGATTTGGTAAAAATAGCCTAGCAGCTTCAGCTTGTAGGATGGGGAAGCAGACAGGATGACAGGCAATTGCACAGCTCCAATTCCTTAGAAAACCGAGCTAAAAATGAATTACATTGGAAAATGGATCTTAAGAAGCTGGGTTCAATACCGTTGCCTTTTGTCTGTCTACCAGTTTCTTCTTGTCTCTCATCCTGAATTTAGATTGCAAGGTCCATGGGGCAAGAAATGTATTTTTACTCTCTGTATTTTCCATTATAGTAATAAAAAAGTAATAACAGATAGAAATACACAGGATTGGACTAGAATAATTCTCTATGGCAATCGCTTCTCACAAAATTAGTTTAAAAGCCCCAGCACATGGAGCCAGTGAACTCAAACTTCAGGATGATTGAAGGTGCTGCAAGCTGCCTCCTGACCTCTTCTCCAGCTGCTCTTTCCCCCCTTGATACTTTTTTTTTTTTTCTTGCCACTGTGACCTTCTGGCACTCAGTATGCCAGGTCTCCATCCGAAATCTGTTGTCATGGTGATTTGGGCCAGTGCTCCGAGGGGAGAGTGTGCCTCTCTCAGCCATCCGAGTGGCGAGTCCTGAGCAAAACTGCACCCCAAGGAGCACGGTCCCCAGCAAGGTCTGCCTGCCACACGGCTCGTCAAGTCTGCTGGCACTGCTGAGGCATCCCGTGGGGAATGAAATGCAAGGAGACAAACTCTGAATTCTTAAAAACACCAGGGTTTGTCCAGATTTCCCTGCAAATCTGCAAGCTAATCACTGGAGGTCACTCACTGGCTGGCTGCACTGCCACGACATTGAGTTATAATGAAATAATAAAGTAAGAGAGGTTGTGTTCATAAGGTGATAGTAACATCTCTGAGGTGGTCTGAAGCAAGATGGAGTGATTGAAATTTGCCTTGATATTCAGTGTCAAGGGCAAGGGTGAGGGACATCATAAAATAATTCATCAGATTAATAGAGTTAAATTTTCTTCCTTGTTAGTTTGAATAGTAGGATAAGTGATTGATATTCATGCATGTCACAAGGGGACCAGAAAGACAGAGGTTAGCTCACAAAGGAAGAAAAGGAAAAATTAAATATCTAACCAAAATTAATAAATGCAAAATACTGAAAGCAGATAGGACCAAGCCCGTTCTCAGTGTTTTGAAATATGGCAATATTTAGGACCACTGTTCTTCAGGATATACATCAAATTTGCCTGCCTTGGATGGCTAAACAAATGAAAATTAAAATTTCTCTTTTTCAGAAGGAGTAGGCAAGAGCTATGGTGCCAGATGTAATTTCCACTCTTGTGTTCCTGTGTTAAAGGTCTTGCCTGCTCCTTTCATGTTAAACCACTCCTCAAATCCACACAACTGTTGTTTGGCTCTGCCTGTAACCCAGCCCTGAGGCGATGGAGAATATTGCTAAGGTTTAGCACCTGCTAAAGCAGAAGTGAACTGGAGCTGGGAAGTTTCCCAGAAGCTCTGCTTCTGTTATTATGCAGTTTGGATACACGCTGTTACCCTTAGTTTGAACCCAATAAATGTGATGTTTGGCAAGGGGACAGAAATAGATAACACACAAGAAAGGGACAAGGCTCTGGCCTGTAACTGCATGGCATTAGTTGGCATTGGCCCTTGTAAAGTCATCCCTCGAAACAGAGACACTTTGAACACCAAAACTGCCCCAGGGTTAGCTGGAACCCCCAGAGGAAAGTCCCATCTCCCGCACATGACCCCAGCAGGATGGGAACGCTCTGCCTTGAGCTTGCTCATAGTGCTGGGAGATGTGAAGTCATATCTGGCTGTTAATTCCAGAGGGTGGGGAGAGCTGTCTTGCTTTTTGCTGACTATGGACAAGAGGGACTTCTCAAGCGCTATTCCAGGTGTGCTTACCTTTCATGACACAGGCCGCGCGCAGGCACACCGCCAGCCTGGGAATGCAGGGTCGCGTGCCGCAGAGAAACGTGAAGGTGAGGGCTGCAAAAACAAAGGGGAGCATGCTTGAAATTGGTGCTGGTTGCTCTGGGTTGGGCCTGGCAGCAATAGTTGCTTTTGCTTTCTGCACCCAACTGTGAGGCCAGCTGGTCCCTGCTGGGTGCAGGCAGAAGGTGGAGGGTCCTGGCATTGCCCCTGGGGTATCAACTGTGAGGAAGGCTCTGTGTTTCTGCCATTTTGCAAGTCTAGTGATCCAACAGACCATGCTCTTGGGGTGAGGAAGAGATGTAGGTTTGTGTCAGGCTGGTGTGAGAGCTCAGCCGCCCACAGGGCTGTCCAGAGGCACTGGTGTGGTGTGGCCACCCAGCTACCCGCTCTCCTCCTGTGCCTGTCTGCCAGTCAGTCTCCACTCGCAGCACGCAGCCAGCCCTGCAGCACCCAGTGGCTTTCAGCCAGCGCTGTTTTGGCAGGTGGGCTGTTGAGGTGCTTTATTTCTGGACTGCAGTTTGATCTGTGCCTTCCTGCTTGCCTGGGTGGCTGCCATGCCCTCCTGGCCCAGTAGCACAAGCTAACCCTGCCATGGGTTGCTCTGCCTGACACTGATTTTGCTTTCCCCCCTCTGCAGATATAGATGGGTTGATAGTGAAGGCTGTGCTGACATTTGTGGCCTTATTGCTATGCTGCCTTTCTTTGTGTATCGCTTGCGATGTTCCCAAGTGAGTTGCTGTCACCGGGTGCACGGAACCAGGGCTGGGGTGGGCGTTTGGCTCTCACCTCCTTGCCTCTTGTCTGAGGCGGTGGCAGCTCTCTCTTTCGCTGTGTGACAAATGGCTGCTGGGATAAAGCCATCTCCTGCGGGGGCTACACGCACTCACCAAAGAAAATGAGAGCAAGAAATTGCTGAGGTTTCTCACAGAAATTAGGAATTAAACATACAGTCTTTGAGGCATGGCTCTGGCCTGTATGCCCGCCCTGTGCTCTGTCAGCCTTCGGAGGACAGCAGATCACAACTGCCGACATGAAACACTCTTCCAGGCTGGCTTAAACTCTGTAAAGCTGCTTAGTCTTAGGGCTGTTTTGCATTCCATGGTGTGGAGAGAAGCAGCCTGGTCTGTTACAGGAGAAGAGTTGCACTAGTAGGAGCTCTACTCAAAATGCAACACACCAGGAAAACCTGAGCCCCATTGCAGTGTCCCAGGCACAAGTGACAGATGCAGGGACAAGCGTGCAGTGGTGGAGGAAGGAAGGAAGGAAGTGGCAAGAGAAAACCATGGAAGCTGTCAGTGTGTATAAAAGTCAAAAAGGGGTTTGGAGCTGTAAGCAAAGTAAATATCAGGAAAAGGACTGTGTTCTTAACAGGGAAACTAAAAGGGGCTCCTGAGTTCACCAGTTAACAACCTCCGTGACCCCCCCAATGTGTAGCCTAAGTGGTTTACACTGTTAACCATGGGAAAAATCTGCCATGTGATACTTGAAAACCCTGCTTAAGCATCAATATCAATGCCATTTGAGTGGTGGATGTTCCCTCATGCCATCACACCCCATCCCACTCCATTTCTCATTTTTTTTGTAGCAGTTCATCTTTGATTTAATCTCATGCATGAACTAAGTCACAGCAGATCATCACAAATCATGTGCTTATATGAGAAGCAAGCTCTTGGATGCTCAAGCATATATAGCTTGTACTGCATCCTAGTTTAAATTCTGAGTAAGTCACTGAAACTTGTGTCTTAAGGAAAACAAAATAACAATCCTATCTCCAAGTCCTTTCTGATACTGTCACAATGTAGCAGATTTAAAATACCACTGTCAACAGCTATTAAAAGACTGTGGTTTCACCAAATGAACAAACAACTTAAAAGTCATTCCCTTAAGGTACTAGTCCAGAAGTGACTAGAGGTGTTGTCTTTGGCATTTATTTCTATCCTATTTAGGTCGTTCAGGCCAAGACTGATTAAAACAAAGGCCAAGGCAGGACCAGGATCTCTGATTGTTCTCTGTAGGTGGGGAGGGTGGGCAGCAGCATGGAAGTAAGCAAGGATGTAACAACCGCTGGCTAGTCTCTGTAATGACTATGAGGTTCCCACTGAGCAAGTGGTGGCACAACACAGGTAACCAGTAGGATGAAAGAGTTGTTAAGACCAACACGTACACGAATTCACAGTCTTGTGCAATCACT
This sequence comes from Antrostomus carolinensis, assembly GCF_000700745.2. NCBI lineage: Eukaryota > Metazoa > Chordata > Aves > Caprimulgiformes > Caprimulgidae > Antrostomus > Antrostomus carolinensis. The sequence continues at coordinate 19,238 of NW_010298815.1, read as the reverse complement.
GAATCAGTGGCTCCAACAGGAGCCTCTGCCTCTCTGCTGGATTTGTTTTGTAAGATGTAGGATCTCTCTGATCCTGCTATCCGTTTCATGATGGCACTCTGACCCTGTATGCACGCTGCCTTCTACAGCCTGCTGGCCTCTTGACACTTGCATCCTCCACTTTGGCCTCCTTCCAGGAAGCCTGCTCTTCCCCCTTGCTGGAATGCCGCTCTGATGTCGTCTTTCCAAGTTAAAATGAGTCCAGTGGCCATGTACTCAGGCAGTAAGAGAGAATCAGAAACCTTCCTCATCACCTTTTCTGGAATTTGAGTTTTGGCACCAAGTTCCCAAAATGTTGTTCAGGTTCTCCTGAACTTGCTCTTTTGTAGACATCCAAACCATGTGAGTCAGTCTTTTGAGTCAGTCTTTTGTAATAATTTAAAACATTCGTCTTGCTTCTGTACAAGTGGCATTAAAAGCTTCTTCCCTTTTCCTTGCTTTCTCATTATTTTTTCTGTTGCCTCCACCCACTAACTAGCGAGTAAGGACACTTCAATCTCAGCTGCTTTTCTAATCCAACTTCTTCTTCTCACCTTTGTAGGTCGTGCTCTCTCTGCAAGGACGTGAGTTTCATTCTCTTTCTTTCCCACGTGTCTCCACGTTGCATTTGGAGACAGCTTGGCTGAAATAAAGGTTTAATATAAAAGAAATTGCCTTGTGTTGTACTGAGAAGGCCCTTGGGCTTCAATAATGCAGCAGACCAACAGGGTGCAGTACCACACTGCACGCTGCTCCTTGCAGACACTGCACATGCATTGTCTCTTTATATGGGCAAAAAGTAATTTTCCAGTTCCAAAACATGAAATTCAGTTGGCTCTCCACAGCTTAACATACTTCTCAAGCACATGTTAGCATTCTTACCTAAATGATTTTGGATTGCACATAAATAAGGGAGGGTAGATGGAAAAATGTCTTTTTTTTGTAAAGCCACTTAAAACAAACACTTTTTACCTGTTCAGTCAAAACTCTCATGGTTACAATTACCCACAGTGTGTTTTCATGGCTATGGAGCCTCAACAAATAGCTGTGAGTCTTCAGATGAGATGTATGTGTGCTGACTGCAAAGGGGATTTAAAGTGATCTCTTATAAATAGTTAATATAGCATAAATGGAGTATAAAGAAAAAGAAGTGCTAAGCAGGAGAGATGGAATAGTGTCTTACTTATGCACAGCACTTGCAGTCAGCTTTTCCTCTAACACAGTACACTAATTGCACTCATGGCTTGCTATTTCAATCTTCCAGCTTGGCTAATAGAGCTGCCTGAAAATTAAAGGAGCTGCAAGTCCATGTTTGTCATTTGCATTACAGGGTGCTGTGGAGCAAAGTCTTTGGCTGCATGGTCCTACTGAAAAGCAAAGAAAACCTGTCCTCTAAAGCAAGGTACTACCAAGGCACTGCTCTCTCTTTATGGTCAAACTATAACCTACTTGGCATGGGCAGAGTCTTTAGTTTTCAATCTTAAGGTATTTCAGTTTCCCTTGACAATGAGACCAAACAGCCCAGAGAGCCTGTGTGTGAGTTATCTAGAATATAATTCTCATTAATTAATTTTTTTTTTTCATCTTCCAGACTCTGAAGGCTAAAACTGCCTATGAATCCCCTGCAGGGATATGAAGAAATACCAGGAATTTGGGGTTTGTATTTTCAAGAGGAACACTAATTTCTGGGGTACGCAGAGAGCCCTGCGGCAGCGAGGGCAGCAGGGCTTGCACACACTGCTGCCTCCAGGACCAGAGCTCCCAGCCACAACAGCCCTTGTGGATGCTGGTCCCTGCAGGCAGCAGGGTACAACCAAACACCTGGGAGTGATGCTCCTGTGGGTGCCCCTGGTTCTCTGCAGGGAGGGGGCTGTAGGAAGCTCTGATAAAGCACCATTTTCTTGCCAGGCAGATGGGGTGCACATGGAGCTGTAGATAACAGTGTACCTGAGGCTTCTCTCACAGCTGTGAGGTGGTTTTTTGCTACAAAGGTTTCTACCTTTGGAGGAGGAGATCTCCCTCTACTGCTTTGCTAGCAGCTGGTGCATTTGGGTTGTGTATAGATGCTGAAGTTCAGCCCTCCCATTGCTCAGCCCACTTCTGTCTCTGCTCACCCACACGGAGGGCCTTGGGGAGCCAGCAGTGGGGTGCAGCCATGCAGGTACCACCATAGTCAAAACAAGCTGCAGGAACCAAGTCGTGAGCAAACAGTCCTAAGTCTGTGGCTTTAGGGCTGATTTTGACAGAAGCTGAAATGCATCTCCTTTGTGTGAAGTCAGTTCTAGTTAAATGGTTGCTCTGAGATGAGTCTCTGTTCCTATTTTTAAACAACCACAAGGAATCCAACCTTCCTCAAGTATTTCCTTCATTTTTATGATCTACTAAGAAGATACTGTTAAAAACATTTTAATAGAGAGGGAGAATGGTGATTCCTACTAGCACTCTCAGGTATTTGCATTATACATTATCTCCCTAAAATTGTTTTGTTCTGTTTCCTTCCTGACTTCCATGTGATAACTTTGGTAACAACAGGCAGAAGACAATAGACAAGGAAGTGAGAGCTCAGTTCTTCAGACATGAGATCATCCCCAAGGAGAAACTATCTTTATTTTTGTAATCTGGCTTCCTTTTCTCCTCTAACTTATCTTCAGCTGCCCATTTGTCCAGTTGCTATGTGCTGCCTGAAGCAGAAAGAAGCCATATGGAAGAGTTACTGTTGTCTCCCCCCATATCTACTGGGGTCACAGACCTTTCCTATCATTTTTTGCCCTACTGTGCAACATAGACTACAGTCAGCAAAACTTGCTGTGGGGTTAAAAGAGGGAAGCAAAAGCATTTTAGGAAAAAAAAAACCAAACAACTGTTAGGCACTTCTATGTTGTCAGTGTTAGGAAGTTTGTCTGTGAAATTGATTGTGGATAGTGCAGGTGCAAGTAGCAGTGACCGTGAGAAACACCAGTGAGCATCAGCCAAACAGATACCAAAGGGGAGAAGGAGTGGGGAGCCCAAAATCTACTGGGAAAATTACCCATGGGGTGTTCTGATGCCTAAAAAAGCTAAAATAAACAAAAGCCAAGCCTGTTGCTCACACCTCTCTCCCCTGCTGAGCAAACCCACAGGATGGGGCAGAGAAACCTGCCCAAAGATGCAGACGTTGGTTCTGGGAAGGAGAAGTGCCACAGAGAGCTCCCATCAGCACCAAGGGCATCTTTGATGTGGAGGAAGTATTTAACTGAGGAAGATTGTCAGAACACAAAAGTAGGATTAAAAGGCACTGAAAGCCTTTTAAAAGCTTTTGTACTGTTTCTAAAAAGTGTTGTGCCTTTTATCTTCAGAGCTGGCAAACCAATTCTTCAAAAGATGTAGTCGTGGAGTAGAAATGGATTAAAATGCAACTTAACATCCATTTCATTTTCTGTTAATTTGTGCTTAATTTCTATCTTATTCAGGCGCATGCAGGTTATATTTTCATGCTTTTTTTCCCCAACATTGAGTGTAAAGTTCCCTTTTTGCCAATGGGGAGGGCCAGCAGCCGGGAGCTGGCACCAAGGTTTGCTCTACTCCTGTGAGCAAGTGCTTCCTCTGTCCCCTTGGCTTTCAACCAGCACACGCAACTGTACCCTCCAGAAAGACTTATCTATGCCTTGCAGCTTACTCATTTCTCACTAGCAATGTGTTGAATTTCAAGATGAGACACAGGTGCTGGCAAATGTCAGTTTTAAGGTGCAGGTACATTTTCTTCATTACCTGCATTGCTTTTCAGTGCATTGCAACCAGATACTGGCTTTTTAAAGTAGGGTACAGCCAAGTGTGGGCTCAGAGAGCAGCAAACGAAACCTGCTCTCGGTGTCCTTCAGGAGTGGAGGTGGTTTATTTCTGTATATGTACAGGAGGGGAGAAAAAGGGGATGAGGTGACTCTGGTCCCCCCCATCCCTTGCCCTGCAAGTGCCTTGGCTGCATGATGTGACTCTTCCCAAGCAGGGCTATGCACACTCACCCTGCTCCATCCACAGGGTGTCTGGGTGCTCCCTGGTCCTTCCCTGGACCAGGCAGCAGTGAGTTGGGCTGCCTGCATCTGTACTGGGGCTCAGTCTAATCAGACAGGGAAGTCTGGAGATCAGAATAGGTGACATGGGAAATAAAGGTGTGAATGAGCTGAGAGAAACCGGTGAACTGACAGGTACCTTCCAGCATTTGCAGACAGCAGTGAGTCAGGTTGTGCTGTGCTTGCAGCAGGGATGGTGGAGGAAAGCAGCAGAGCGCTGTGCCAGCGCCAGCGGTGCCCGCCCCACCGCCTGGGCAGGCCGGCTGCTCACAGGACATCGGGCCTGCCAGCCCCCACCGGTGGGACATGCAGGACCCCTCGCTGTGCTTCACGTTATTTCTCTTTCTGCTACCGCAGGGAGGAAGGACTCTGCATTTTGCCAGCATCCCCGGAGCACCCTGGGCGGCTCTGATTTCTGCCGTATGCCCAGGAAGCCCTGGCAGGCACTCCTCACCACTGTGGGCTGCCCTGCAGTGTCTGATTGCTGATTATAAACCACTCTGATCTCCTTGTTTCCAGGATTTCACTCAAAAACTGTAAAACAGCAAGGGAACTTTCAGGCCAGTAACAGCAGAAAGTGACTTCATGAGCAATGCAAATGATGAGGGCAGGCCAAAAACCAGTGAGGTACCAAGCTGAAATATTCTACCCTTTCCTTTTCTTCTTCTTAAAAAAAAACCCAAACCAACATTTCTCTGTGATTGCTTATAAGAAATTCTTGCTTTTGCACTGCTTAACCTTTGACTCCAGCCCAGTAGCCCTTCAGAGAGATGGTTCCTTGACTTAAACTTGACTTCTGTGTAAACAGCATCTGCAGCGCTGACATCTCCATCATGAAAGTTTGTAATACAGAATCCCTGAATTCATGAAACACTGTCCTGTATTTGCTAATTCTTGCCTGTGTCAAGGCATGTCATTCGCACTGCCTCTCAAGTAACCTGGATAAAATGTGGAAGCAGTGTCTTCTCCTGAAAGTGATTTGTGTTGGAAATAAAATGCATGAAACTAAAATGAGCTTGTCACAGCAGAGGGATGAATTCTGCAGTATTCTGGATTTCCTGCATGAATCATTCTGTGTGTCTGTGTGTTCCTCTTTTGATGGCTTGACAGAGCAGAAGGAATGTCTCACATGTATTTAAAGCCAGTCTGAATTCTGCTCTGGGTTTACATCAGCATTATGGTTTGTGCAGCAAAGTTGTTCAAGCGGCAGTGGTTTACATGGAGAATGAGATTTTTTTCTTTGATTTTAAGATTTCTCAAATGGCCGGTCCAGCATTTGTGTCATCAGAGAAATTGAGAGATTATGATCTCTCGGTTTATTCTATTAGCACTGCCCGTGCTAATGAAATGAAGCTGCAGACATGAAAACTGTGATCACTTGTCTTTGTGAAACTGTCTATAATAAGGGTTAAAATATCTCATTTTACAAAGAAACTGGACCACCTGGAAGGGCAGAACAGATAGGAACTAGATCATTAAAGATACTATAGTAGATTATTAGGTCATTTTTGTATTTGTTCAGCAGAAGGAAAAATTATTTGAAACCCCTCCTGCAGACACATAGTCATGTTTTAAATGCACTATTACTGTCCTGCCTTCAGAGTTTGTACCGACAAATCTGAATGAGAATCGACTTTTCCCTCACCACAGCCTGAGAAAAAGATGGTTGGTTTAATACACCCAAAGCAGAGCTACTGTCTCTGAGTCTCTGCAGTTATGATGTGTTTGAAATACACTGTGACCAGTCTGATTGTCTACGTACTTCACCACCAAGATATTTCAGCTGTACAGAAAAGTTAGCATCAAACTCAGACACGGAAGGTTGCTACCTGCACTGCCTCGTGTGTGCAGCCTCAAGCCTCTTACGTCTCAAGATTCAACTGTTAATTGCCCAGACTGCTGGGATGGTGGTCTCTGCTGTGGCCACAAAGAAGCTGGTGCCCAACCTTTGGTGCCGCAAGGGGCAAGAGGTGTCTCAAAAAGTTGCTGGTGACAGGCAGCAATGCTGGGCGGACCTGGCTGGGGGTACAGCCGGTGTGACACTCTGAGGTACTCCAGAGGGATACTTGGTTTAACAAAAGTTTTGATTCCCTTTTCTTTTCCTGGTGTGGATGTACAGCCTAAGACATGACATAGCCATCCAAATGGGGCATATGGGTTGCAGGAAAGAGATTAATTATGTTCAACAAAAAGATGTGCCTCCCTCTAACACCAGTGCAGGCACTTAACTGCTCTGGTCTGTTACCTGAAGCATGCATGGGCAAGGTTAGACTGTGAAACACAGCTATACATCACCATGCTTTTTCAACAGCCATGCTTCTTACCTGATCAATATTCCAGATTTAGGTTTCTGTAACCACCTGCAGAGAATCTAATTTAGGCTTATGTATTTCAACCAGCTCAGCAAGCATTTCAGAGGTTTCTTAGGCATTATCAAGATGGGGTCCTATTTTTTTAAGCAAAAAAAAAAGAGCCTCTCCATCTTTTTAAGGAAGTAGGTTCCAATTGCTCCATAGGTTTTTCCTTCCAAGTGATTTCCTTCTCTTGCAGAAGTAGGTGATGCCCTAATAATGCCTCTAATGCTCAAAGAAACTGGGAACTGGCAAGTCCACTGCAGTCAACAGTGACTGGAGTTTTAAGGGGTCTGAGCATCCAGAATTCTGGCCTCTCACTTCATTTGCTTCAGAATTCTGGATGCTGGAGCTACAAATGCTTTTTTTGCTGGCGCTCCCATGGCTCTGCGTCCCTGTGAAGCAAGAACGCAATGTTCAAAGGAACAAAATCTTCAAAAGAGGCAGAGGTAGACAGTGGACCCAAACCTGAAAGGAAAACATCATAGAAAAGGAAAAGCTGGCACAGGGCCTGTTCCCAATAGAAGGGTTTCACAAGCAGTCATCCAGGCTGCCCCTTGCCTCACTTGTTTTCCTGACTTGCTTCTAGCCCTGTAGAGCCTGGTTTGCAAAACAGCAGTTTGCAGAGGGCTGTGTGGAGCACCTAACTTTGCATGTCTGATTGCTGGAAATGCCAGATTTTCAGGATATTCACAGTAATTGAGCATTTAACTGAGCCCTGCTGTTGTACATGAACTTTTGAATGCAGCCCTGGGCAGATATCACGTTTTTTTCTCCTGTCTGCGTACCATTTAATGTCTCCAAACATAGCAAGCTGCTCAATGGGATTAGTATACGATTGATTCTTAAAAAGTACCTAATGAGTTAAGCTTTAACCACTGACCATAGGCAATGAGAGCAGAGGGGTTATTTTTGGAATGGTCCTAGCACATCCCCTTACTGTGAAAGAAGATTTAAAGCAAGGATGTCTAGTTGGCACCAACTTCTAGCAGATCTTACCTTGTCATCTCACTAACATGGAAATCTTTTTAACAGCCAACCCAGTTATAATATGCACAATCTTTGTAACGTGCAGGCACCATGCAAAAATTGGTACAGCTTGTGCAGTGTCTACAAGACATACTACGATACCCTATAGCTCTTACTTGGATGTAGCTTGGTGTTTCTCTACAGAATTGCCTCATGTCAGAGACATGTACCCTCATGAGTTTTGAGCTGGAAAGGTTTCCAACTTAAACTCAAAGCAGATCCAGGTTAAGTCAGAAAAAATGTTTGTCTAAGAAGCCTACAAATGCAGCCATGTTTTCACAGCTCTCGTAGCAGAACAGCATAATTATTGGAAAGTAGCAAAGACTTTCCCTGCACACGTAGTGGAAGTTACATATATGACCCTGTGCATTTCACCAAAGTCGAAATTGCAGAGAGAGGACAATAAATAATTCCTGATTCCCACTGGGTAACTATGGGCCTGCATTCAAATTCCTTTGCTCCTGTTAAGCAATACCTCTATTTGGAAAAGGAAGATACTATTCAGTATTCAGCTAGTATCAATGGCAGAACAAACAAACGTGTGTTAGAAATAGGAAAACGTTTTCAGTATAATATCCTAAAAGCAATTGCTGCAAACAGACACATAGTGAGGAAAAATGGGATATATATGCTGCTTGATCCTGTAAAGTATGCCTGGGATTCTTGCATGATAGTGCACAGTGTCTTTCCTTCTTGCCCAAAGCTGGTTACTACATACCTGTGATACATATCAACTTACTGCCACTACATTTGAGTATTTTAGCATAATTAGTTTCAAGATCTCAAAAAATGCAGTGTAATGCTTAAAAATGCCTTTCATCATTACAACTAGCACAGGTGGCTCACTGCTCAGGTTCACACAAGTGTGAGTGCTGGAAATTGTGAGAAGAATAGTGCTAGCTTCCCTATTTGATCACAGGCTTAACAAGTGACTTAATGACTTCCAGGTAATTCTGGAGAACAACTTTCCTTACAAGGACAAAGGTTTGCATTAGAATTTTTAGCTATTTTAAGACTTCAGCATGTAATGGTTAGACATTCACATTGCAATTACACTGTCCTTCAGGTCCCTGCTCTAGGTGAGTCCAACACCTGTAAATGTAAAAGTGTAGAATTGGGCTATCCTAGAAAACATGAGGGCAATACATTAATGAAATACGTTAGGAAGGGAAAGATGTGGTTTCTGAGAATATTAAGAAAGTATCATTTATTTGCCAGCAGGAAAACTATAGAATCCTATGGTGAAGTAGCTGAGGCTAATTATAAATTGATGATAACTGCCCATAGGGGATGGGAGAATGCTCATATCCAATGCTCAAAAGAAGGAGCTGGGAGCTAATATTATCATTCATTTTTTATATTACACCAGAACCTAAGTCAAAGCAGAAAAGGTACTCATGATATTTTGGCATTCTGCAAATACATTTGGATGTATTCCTGATGCTCAGAGCCTGGGACCTAAATAGGATTAAGATGCAACAGGGGAGAAGGAGAGGGAAACAGTAGCAAGAAGGTAATAATGCTGTTTATATTGGCTAATGTAACATTAAGACTTTCAAATATTTTTTAAGAGGAGCCTACTGAATGATTAAACAGTCCTCCTACCTAGTTGAAGAAAATAACCTACAAAACAACATCCTCCATCTGACTTACATCTTTCTGTACCTGAAACAGGAAATCTGGGCAATCATTGCTCATACAGGCAGAATATTTTTGGGCTCTGGTCTCCAGAGGTCCTGTCTCTTCCTTAAGGACATGGCACCCACAACAGAACTATTCACAGTATGGGGGTGCTTATCAGCGTGGGATGAAAAACATTGACATGGAGTCACAGGACACTTGCAAAAGAAAAAAAATATTGGGAAGTTAATATGCAGAAAAAAATTGAAAAAAATATCTTTTTTTAAAAATGTAGTCTTTCACCCAATAATTCTTTCATCATAAACAAAGTCCTATGAAAAATTTCAGCTTTTTCACCTTCAAGTGTAGAAAAAAGGCTACAATTAATCTTCTTTTCCAACACTTGAGATACATTCAGTGAGCTCTCTAGAGAAGAGAACTTATTACTTTCTCTTTATGTTTGCTGGTTAATTTATCGCTTAAAATACTTGCCAAGTTGTACATATGGAAAACTTGATTAGGGTAGGATAAGCCTCTTTGAATTAAATGAGATGGCTGAACACTGTTTGCACAAAAAGCCTATTTAGAAAGATATCAATAGATTAGACTAATAAGTAGATTTAGTATTTTTGAAACTCTCAAAATTTGCTCTGCAAGAAAATACCTTTGCCAAATTGCCTCAGTGCAGTAAGGAAAGTCATCCTGATAAATGAAGACGCTATGCTGGACCAGGAACCTCCATTTCAGCATTTTTCTGTAAATTGGTCAGTAAAGACAACAGTGTTACTCTCTAACACTGTTTTAGACTGCTTTTGCCCTTCTACTGGCAGTTTTACCTAATACAACAGCATTTATGCCTTCTTCTCTCCCCCCACCCCTCCTTTCACTGCAAAACACCAAGTGCTAACCCAGAAGTTGTCAGTGGCAAGCTTCTGAGGCTGGAATAAAACGCCTTTCAAATGAAAAGGCACAAATATAATAAGGAAGTTTCAATTTCCTTATTTTAAGAGGCCTTGTCAGTGTTAGGCAGAACAGCAAACACAGCTGCTTGGCCTTGTATGCTCTTCTTAGATTGCATGACCTGCATTAAATTGCATTACGCTCAAGTAAGTTGGAGAGAGTCTGTCTGACATGTATCCTCACAAAAATGAGATGAGTGGAAGGCAAAAGAACTACCAGTAGATAATAATGCATGTGCTTGACTTACTAATATGGGTAAAAATACAAATATTTGATAAAAGCACTCTCAAAACCCAAATCAACTGATTTCCTTTAAGAAAACATTTTGGATAGGGTCAGAGAGACAAGAATTTATTCCCTGGAAACTAATTACAAAATATAAAAATACTAAAAGGAGCTTGGCTGATGGAACAAGCTCTGAATGCCTCCCCCCAGTAAGCCTGCACTTGTGATGAAGACCTACATGCTCTCTCTGCACTCATTGCCTGAAGAAACTACTGGGGTAGGGGGTAGTTTAGATTCCACATCTTACCTTTCAGATGTTGGCCAGTCACTGAATGTACATAGCGATTAACGTTCTGAAATTAATCTCCTGGAGGGCAGGAGATGCCTCCAGACCAACTGTCAGATGGTACAAACTTTCAGCCCCTGAATGCAATTGAACTCCCTTTGAGCAAACGAGCAAAAGACACAATCAATAATGCACTGAAAGTAATGAATAAAAGATCATCAGGTGTATTAATGATTCAAAATCACTTGAACTCTTTGTTAATATTACTGGACTGAAGTGCTTGAGGAGTGATTTCAGTTCAGTGACCCAGATTGATATCTCTATGAAAGTTTACTTCATTAAAAAAAAAAAAAAAAAAAAAGAAAAAAAGCCATGCAGCAGGAACGATAAGATGAAGCACTGCACAGCTGGGCACAGGGGCTTTCAGCCCTACAGCCCTTTCTGTCTTTTCAGGTCAGCCATCCGCCTATTGTAGTCTATACATAACTTTTACATGACAGAACTTACCTTTCCATAAAGCCTGCTAACTCCCACTAACCAGAAAGTGGGACACACTTAGTCCCTTCCTTTCTTCTGGAAGTTTTAAATCTGTGGCTTCCAACCAGGCGCTCCAGGGACTGCTTCCAACGTGACCAAGAAAAGTAAATTTGTATCCTGAGTGTGTGACTCTGCATGTGCCACAAGCTTCTAAGGGCTCTGTGCCTCCTGAAAAAATAAGGTTGAGTATTCTTGCTCTGTGTAATCCTAGGAAGTTGCCTCACTTCAATCTTGCTATTTCAGTAATGGTAGTTTTGCCTATGTCAGGTAGAACTTTTTTTCCCCTCAAAGGACACAAACTCATTTTTATTCTATCTAAACACTAGTGAAAGTGAATTTGTAAAAAATTATTCAACATTTTGAGAAAGCAGGCAAATTTAGTTTGTCCACTGACTCCAGCACATTAAGTGGCTAATTTCAGAAGCCTTGCACGCTAAGCAATGTTCGCTGTCAAAACATCACATCTGATTTTTTTTGAAGGAAGTTTGTAGCACACTGTGTGGAGCAGCAGTTGTTTCTACATCTCTTCCAATGTGTTAAGTGACAGTAAAGGATGCAGAGCCTAAAGCAGTCAACTTTCTAAAGGTAAGGTACTTTGCAATATGTCACCAGTGACAAAACCAATTTCAAGTAGGAACAGAAACACTGTGCAGAAAAGGACAGGAGAGACCTCTGCAGTTTGTTAACTGAATGATGGCAAACTTGTGGCAGTTGTTATGGCACGTGTGCTTTTTACTTTTGTAGCAATTACGTGCAAGACTTGAGGAAGTTAAACAGTATTGACACAAGAGAGCTGCCTCGAGCCCCAGATTGTGACTTATTATCACACCGGAGTACTGTGGGGCTGTAACCAAGCTCATGCTAAAGCAAGTCAGCTCTGGTCACTGCTTCATGCCACAGTTTCTCCACACTGACATACCCTTCTTCTGCTCAGGACCTGGCTCTGCGCATGTGTAGGAACTGCTGGCACCTTTACCAGTGTCTCAGATACTGTTTATCAGCTCTTGTGTACCTGCCCTTGCCATGAAATACAGATCCCTGAGTTGGTACTTGTGTCCCGTCTCTAGCCCACAGGGACAAGCATCCTAAACTGAAGCCCAGACCAGTCAGCACAGGAGTCGGAGAGCCAGCAGAGAAGGATGAGGAAGTTTGCATCCAAAAGCCCTTTGCTCACTAGCATGTAGTTGCCTGAATGAAAGCTGCAGGAATTTCTTCTAGCTAAAATACACAGCCCACAGTCTCCCCTGGAGGTTTTTTTCATCTAGTTTTAAATTACTGAGAGGTGTTCACTGCTTGCTTTCATACTATGGGCAGAATTGCTATGTAAGAGCCTCGTTAGTGCAGCTGTGCAGGAGTGGGGGTCTGGTTCTGTGTTCTTCCTCCACCTAAAATGGTTTCAGGTATCTCCTACGCAGGCAGACTCAAACCATCGATGTTTTGTCACAGGAAAGACCAGTGCAAGAACATGGCTCCAAAGCAAGCGCAGGTCTACAGCCATATGCTGAGGGTGGTCAGCCCTGAGAGGCAATCCCTGCTTTGGAGAACAGTGTAAAATCCACATACAAGATGTCACTGAGGGGAAAAAAAAATAGTCATGGGCACTGGGACCATTCTACTTAACTCAGTTTTAAAGCACCCAATCCCTTACTTGGATTTAGTCAGGAAATTCAGATATTTCACTGAGAATTAGTCTGTGCACATGTATGAACTTCTACATCAGCAGGTTGCAGGCAAAGGAAATTCAGTAAGTAGTGCTCTAGTTGTGTTTTTAGCTGGCATATTAGCTATTGCCCTCAAGGGAAGGAGGGATTAAGGAAATCGGGCCTGCCAGTGAACCACCTGCCTGCAACCTCTGAAGTGACCTGCTGAGGCAGGGATAAAATTCCATGCTCTGCCACAAGTGGAGAAGAATGAATATAAAAAATATACCCTTGGAAGGAGGAGCCAGGAGGGTTTCTCACTCTTCTGGCTCTCCTTAGAAGATGAGGAGGCCATAACCTTCCACCTCCACTGCAAAAGGAGAATTTAGCCCAGGGCACATTGCCATGAGATTAAAGGGCAGTTGGCTGCAGGACAGTTGGAGGATGGGAGAAGTGGTGTCACCCAGACGCAGAAGAAGGGAGGAGAGAAAATGAAGAGGTGTTGTTCCCTTCCTTGATGTCTTTTGCAAGCACTTACTTGGTTCTTTGTCATAAAAACAAGTGCTGCTCACTGGAAAAATGTATTCTAGTGTGACCTGCTGCAGTTACCTGTTGCGGGAGTCAGCAACAGGAGTGGATTCCTCTGGTGACTGAATCTGTCAAGCTGCCTGCTCCTGGCAACTCCCACTGAAATCATGGGGGAACCAAGGACCCTCAAAATCTTACAGGAGGTTTGAGACATCAGGATTCATCAGAGGGTGGGAGAGGAAGGAAAATCTCCAGGAAGGAGTCATTAGGGCAGTCTATTTCTACCTCTGCTATTCTGTCTATTCTTCTGTATTCAAGTGTAAACAAGTTACACCTACTCTGTAAATATGCCTTCTAATATTTTCTGTGTGCTACGTATTCTCAATGTCTACTATTCCTGAAAAATTAAATTTAATTTCAGAAAATAAATTTTAAAATAATTTATTTCAGATTTTTGCAAGATTTCAAATTATTCTGGGGGGGTAAAGTGCACTTACTGCATTCTGGGGAAAAAAAAAAAAGCCTTTGACATTTTTAGAAATCCTGGATCTCCAGATGTCCTACCATTACATGGTTTCTGCCTTTTTTATAATCTCAGTTTACAGACTCTAAGCCTCCTATTTTCCATGTAATGTGAGACAAAAATAATGTAAATTAAAAATAATTAATAAAACAAATTAATAAAATGAAAGGAGCTAAAGCTAAAGGGTATTTTAAGTCAGTGACTGAAAATTAGATTTATTGGACCACTTTTTAAACAGATGGCTGCCTTAACACCATGTGTCTAAGCTAAGACCATTTCAATTGCTATTGAAAATAGCAGGGGCAAAGAGTTAAACATGTTAAAGAATAGAAGAGCAAGTAGTAAACACTCTAAACACCTGAAGGAAAAAATCAAATCTTTTGGGTGGATATTGCCTTCTCATAGGCAGTCATAAAAAATTCTGTAACTAAAAGGATGAAATACTAATTGGTTCTTTGAATAGACAATAAACAAGATTGCCTTTACTATTTTGTACCCACCAGAATATTAATTCACAGCCAGCACAACAGATGACACCAGTCATCTGTTTATATTATGCTGATATTGTTATGTCCAACAGATTAGCACATACTTTATCATTATTGATTTATAAAGTCCCTTTTGCAAGATCCCATAACTACTGACTTTTACATGGATCATCCCATGTACATGCAGAAAACATGTTCTTGCCTTTTACTTCGTGACCAGAGCCCACCAACAACATTTAACAGGACTTACTAGCTTTCTCTGCCTCTGCTAAGCCCTAAATCTGCATGGCAGACATCCTGTACATTCACTTAGCTCTATTAAACCCTTAGCTACTTGAAATAATATTTTGTCTAGCTTCCATATGATATACTGATACCTCACACAGTTATGCAGCTTCATCTGCAACTGCTGCTTCCACTTAAATGACAGTTTGATGCTCTGGTTTTCTCCGCTCTATTTTAGGCCGATGTTACCCTGATATTTTGAGCTTAATGATTTTATTCTAATAGAAAATATTTGTTAGTAGTCTTGTCATCTTTCTTAATTTTTTTCCTTACAGCTATTGCTGCCACTCTGGAAGTCAGTGTAAGCTCTCACTCGATGTTCCAAGAGAGTCCCCGTCCCTCCTGTGATTTCTGCACATTATCCAATTTTCTCTCTCATTTTAAGGTAGTACTTCGGGCATCATTTTTTACACATTCCCTTATTTTAGCCCCAAAGCCCTTTATTTCTTTTCAGGTCAGCTTTCAGCTGCTGCTGGAGTCTCATTGGACTTTGCCATCCCATGGGAGAAGAACCCGAGTCTGAACTCACGCTATGGATGACTCCTGTGAGCCTGCAAGGTAGACCTGACTGAGGAGTGGGAGGTGACTGGGCATAACGACAGGGATGGTGGCAGAGGAAGAGATGAGGAGTAAAACAGTGATAATAAAAGAGGCCAGAGTCTTCAACTGCACTATTTTTGATCAGCAGAAAGCCAAAAAGAAATTTAGTGGCTAAACACTGTCAAACATGTTAAGGAATTCTCTTTTCCAGATGGCAACAAAACTTAATAGCAGAAAATCCTTGCTTGGCAGGATGCTGACATTCATTTTAGATATTGTCTGGAATCCTCTCTAACTGGTTTCAAATCAGTCATTAGGGACAATTAGACAATTTTCCCAGTGACACCAGGGTCTACTAGGTAGCAGCAGGAACTCTATCTCCTTGATCTTTAAAGGTCACTGGGGACAGTCCAGCATCAATGGGGAAATGGTCCATGCTGTTCCATTGCAGCATGGATCCCAGCATAATGCTGAAGGCTGGAGGTGCTGCTTTCACCTGCCTCCCTACTGCGCTTAGAGGGTGAGGGGTCACTGAGAGCACTCTGGGACTGCTGCAGCTGTTAGCAGCCATCTGGTGAAAATCACCGAAGGATTTTTTTCCAGCTCCAAAGCAACAAGGGTCATACAGAAGATATAATGGGTTTTATTAAAGATTCTTTAATGGATCCTCATTGTTTTCTGTCCAAAAAAAGAGGAAAAAATTAAGCATCTGGCATTAAGATTTCTTTTCATACTTTTTGCCTACAGAAACAGTATCAGCATTACTAAGTGATCAGTCATTTCACAGATTGCTTACCTGAAATGTAGGCTGTTTGGCTGACTGGCTCAATGCAAGTTAGAAAACTCAGGTCTCTCGTTAAGATGAGAATATGAACAAAGGTGCCATTGCAGTAACTTTTGAGAAGAGAATCTCATCCAAGTCTCAATTATAATAGAGAAAAAAAGTCCTGTCTCACTCAGAAACTTTCCTATGCTGAAGTAAAGGCAAGGTACATGCAATAACACAAGCTTAAGGGAATCCTGAGAAATCTTATCTACCTCACATATATATACTTTATGAGGAAAATTAATTAAACCTGCACTTGAAATGTTCTTAGAGAGAGACTGTTTACAAACCAAAGGAACAATTAAATGAATTAAACAATGCACAATATTTTGCTTTTCTTTTTCTTTTTTTTTTTTTTTTTTTTTTTTTTTTTTTGAAAACTCAGCAAACTCACGCTTTTAAGGCTAGAGGAGACTAACTAATCTGTGTGGACCATGGCTGCTCTATATCATAGAGCAATTTTTTTCTTGCAGAAAATCAGTCTTCCTTAGTATGCAACAGAACACTTGGAAGATCTGTAATATGACTGAAAGCACAGAATCTTTTACATAATATTAATTGCTTACTTAAAAACCTCAAGTGATGGCAAATCAGACATATTCTGAAAATCTGATTCAGAAGTTAAGCCTCCTTTTTAAAATATGTAACTTAAAAGATGTTTAACTTCTGTTTCCTTATGTGAATGTACCCCTCAAATTAAATTTCTTCCTCTTGAATGAACAACTGTTTTGACTGTCATCTAGTCACCTTTTAAACTAAATATTTTAAATAAGAAAACCTGACTAATGCAGATAAACTGCATGCATACATTGGAGTCCTATCTTGTATGTGCCTTCTTTTTCCTGGTAGTTACCATCACAACCTTGCTGTTTAGGAAACTGAAGCACAGGGAAGTAACAATATTTCACAAAGGATGCATGGTAAGTCACTATCTTTAAAAATACAGGAGGCCAGCATTGTCACACATTCATAATCCTTCTTCACAAATGCTAAACTCCATGCTTGCTTATTTGCTTTTTATTTCATCTAGATTCTAACAAAAATATCAGGCAGTTTATTAAAATAGCTCAAATATTTGTGAAGACTCACAGCAATATTTCTGTAAATAGTGTGAAGACAGATGTGCATCAGAAAGTAACAAACCCACCACAATACAATTGGAAGTTTAAAGCTAAAGCCAGCTAAAGGTTAAAGCAGTGCTCAGCTCTGTAAAGCTGTGGCAGGCAGTTTACAAAGACAGACTCCCTAATGAGCAACCAGAAATTCCTGCATTATTTATTTCTATATTGTTCCGGTATTTCCAGAGAGCATAGAAATAAAAACATAAGTCTCCTAATGCTCAGTGGAGCTGTGGCTTGAGGGGGTGCCAAAAGTCTGACTGTAATTATTCTGAGGAATCCTCATGCGATGTGATACAAAAATGCACGGCATGACCCTTGCAGAATATGCAATTTTGAAGCATTTGTTTATATTAAAGAATTACATTTGGAGCTTATTAGTATTCAGGTGCATTGCAGCAATACCGGAGGGCTGCCACTGCCACTTCCCAGGCTCATCATGGTGCTAAAGGGAAGAGCAGGGGTTTCTGGAACGCCTCTTACCTGAGGAATGACACCAGCTGGGATACCCGCGAAAGAAACGCTGCAGGAGCGGTCAGAGTCTGATAGCACCTGGGGAGGCTGGAGCAGTCAGTGCAGATAAAGAGCAACATGTTTTTCCTTCCTGTGGTGTGATAAGGCTCCTTGTACTTTCTTTGCAATATAGTCAGATATACAATTTACAAAAACAACCACCAGCCCGTAGATTTTAAAATAATAATTAGCAATGACTAATATCTAGCTTAGGTTTCACACTCAGCAGCAGCCCCTCTAGTCTGAATTCACACCTAAGTCCTTGTGGTGTTCTGGTTTCCTGGTTTATGCTGGTACTGAAAGGTAGGAGCTGCCAGAGTAAGGGACACAGTTCGTTGGGGTCTTTTCAGGCGTAGTATCGTGCAGAGCTACAAACTCTTTCCTTTGCAAAGGCACCCTGAGGGGATGTGTGCCATTTTAAGCGCTATCTAATGCTTTCTTCTGTGATGAGTTGGTACAAAGACCGTTATAATTTATGTCAAGAGCCAAGCTAAATTAATCACCATGAACCATAGCTCTTTTTTGGGGGATGTCATTACAATGTCATTACTTTGCATTGTAATAGTGCCTGCTGGTCTCAGCCTGGTTAAGCCATGCATGCTAAAAGCCTGAAACAAAATTTCAAAAAAGGGAAAAGATAGTTCTTGACCCAAAATGCTTATAAGCTGAAAAAAAAAAGAGATATGAATGAAAAACCTGGATGTGGTTAGGAAGGTAGGAGTGGGATAGCCAGGCTTTAGACATATTCCTCAATGTGGTCTATGGACTTCTATTACCATCTTTTCCACCCATATTCAGCCTCAGGAGGGTCTTCCCAGACAAAAATACAGACAAAATAATAGTTAATCGACAGAAAGAACAAAGACATAACAAGCTACCTGCAGAATTTGTCTAGCTTCTCGACTACTCCTGTTTAACATGCATCATTTCACATGAACTAGGTTCTCCATGCAACCACTGTTGCCTGTAGTATTTCTACAGTAGCTGATTTGAATGACTGTTACATGGAAGCAGTAATTCATTCCAGGGTTACAAACACCTGTTCCATGTGACAGTTGTTATCTAACCCAGTTTGATGTACCTGGCCGAGATAGATGAGGGCACAATTTGACCATAGGCACTTCAGTTGTTCTATTGTAACCAAGGCCCAAAAAGGATCATGACTACACAAAAGTTCCCAAGGAAAACAAAGTATTTTTTGTCTTGCTCTGTAAAAAACAGCTTTTCTCCAGGGACCTCTAATTCTCCTTTGCTTTTGTATACATAAAAGTAAAATGCAAATAATGCAAGATCATGTAATACAGCAACAAGTCGTAAGCAAAGCTGTGAAATTTGCTGCTGCTTAATAGCAGTGGATGGTAGATGTTGCCAAGGACTGTTTCCAGTGTTCGCTCTGGACTTGAATTTAAGCATTGTGGTAGTTTAACCACAGGTAGACCATGTGATCCTGCACTCACTCCCCCACCCAGTGAATTGGGAAGGGAATCAAAAAAAGGGGCCACAGATTAGGATGAAGGACAGGGATGGCTCACTCACCAGTTATGGTCATGGACAAAACAGACTCAACTTGGGGAAGAAAAAAATCAATTTAATTTGTTGCCATTCATCTGAGTAGCACAGTGAGACATAACAACCACATCTTAAGACACCTTCCCCTACCCTTCCCTTCTTCTGAGGCTCAAATCACTTTGCCCCTGATTTCTCT